>NC_088881.1:30484131-30598428 GCF_032884065.1 Artemia franciscana
TTAAAAAATCTTCTCAACACCTAGCCTCCAATGACAGATCGTGCCCGAACACAGTCTACAAAGAGCAGCTACAGTCTACAAGAACAGTCTACATTTGAATCTCTGCAAAAAGCATCTGATTTCTCTGTCATGTTAAACTGATGCAGGCTAATTGTTACAATTAGTTTTTATCGCATTGGTGATTTCATTTTTGGTTACTTTCATCTACATAGTTGGCGCGCATGTTTAAACTTAAGAACTACGTGGCATAGGTCCAGTCGAAATTATCGCTTGAAAATTACATCCCAAAGCCTGAAGCTCCATAACTAAGTTGATTTTAACCAATATTTTGGCTATAACTATGTCTCTTTCATTCTTACCGCTAAGAGAGAAATATATAGCTGTTTATCAAACAAATTCGTAGCTATTGTACAATTGCATAATTCACAAAAACATTAAAAAGAAAAATAGTGCACTGTTAAACATAGACGTAAAAAAGGTACATCGGTTTGTCCGTGCACGTATAGAAGGAGGAAGAGCAAAATAACAAGTTTAAAGAAATTTCTCAGCCAAATATATGATTGTCAGAGCAAGAAAGGTATTTAAAATTTGCTTTGAAGCTATTATTTCTAAATTTTGTACTAAATTTGAGGCGATGCGCCGGGGATACTGAGCAGTAGCCGCCACAAATTTCAGTATACTGGTACTTTTGTCATTTTTTTTTCGAATTGGCGATTTTTGCTGAATTCCTAACGTGGTTTAATGGTTTATATTGCAAGTAGCGCAATAGCGCCGCCTAATTATAGAGCGAAGTGGGTAGAGTGCATTGTTTATTTTTATTTTTTTAATGTAAGTAATGAAAATAACTGGATACAAATTTTTTGCATTTATACATGATTTAGTATGACTTTACACTTACGCAACCTAAAATACTTTTCCCTGTTTTCTGATTTAGCAGCATGACTTTAATTTATAAATTATTTTATTTTATTGAAATCAATTAGCCAGGTAACAAAACTTGAGATTTTAGCTGGAACCTAAAAAAAAGCCCTTGTACGGATCATGAAAAACCACTATAAAACCTTTAAGAGTGGATTGAAGCTATCATTTCACATTTAATTTTGATATTTCTGAGGTCTGTACCTGTAGTGACATTTATGATCTAAACTTCTGGTTTTGATTTATCTGAAAATCCAAAGCCTTTGAAAAGGTTTCATAGTTTTTTTGTTTTCTTCTTTTCTTATAATATAGCTCTAAACAAAACATCGCAGGAATAGCTTAATAACTCTTCCGGACTCAGTTAAGTTCAACTTATTGTCTTCGAAACTAATACCATGTACTTATAATGAGCTTCTGTTATTAATAATTGTAATTTACAGTATTTGCTCAAAGTAATAGTAATTTCAAATTTAAAAGCTTTATCAATGACCAAATTAAATTTCTTTTATATATAAAAACACTAGATAATGCATTCAGTGCTTCCATTACTAACAATTTATCATAGAATCTCAGGATAAAAACTCAGGTCCTACAATTTTTAAAATTTCGATATGCCGACTAATGCCACAAATTTTAGCTAATAGTATCTAGAAACTGTGCGCCATCATTTTTGGGAATAAGAGAAAAACTCGAGTTTATTTATCGTAAATTGCAGACATATTAAATTTAAAAAAAAAACAATTTTTCAAGTGAAAGTCAAGAGTGACATTCAAACATAAGACGAGTGTAAAATATCCTGTAATTGCCACTACCTTTTTTGGACATTACATCTCTTACTCTTTTTGCTAAATTTTTACTATTGTTGAACTTAAAGCTTGTCTAAGTGCAAGAAATGTAACCATTTGTAACGACATGTTATTTTATGTTGTTTATTTGTTGCTTTTAGACTTCACTGTATTTATGTAAAGATTTATTGAACATGACTTGCCTACGATTCAACAAATAGACCATGATGTTGGGATTTAAGTTTTTTTCAGTCAAGTACTGCTTTAGTAATAATACTTGTGCATCAATGGTCACGAGGGCGCCAAATCCGGGCACATTTACTGAAAATCGACTTTTTATTAAATTGACAATTGCAAAACAATCGAGATGCACTAAAATCGACAAAATCGATTAAAACGGTCAATTTAATCGATAAAATCGATTAATCGGTTAAAATCGACAGCAACAACGCCTTATTTTGTTCTTAATACTCATCTGAGACATCTGTAGAAGCATTTTGAGATTTTTTTCTGCTGACGTTTTCTTGGAGTCTAGTGAAAATCTATTTACTTAAAAGTATTAAAGACACTAAAAATTAAATTAATTTCCTTAAATTGGCTAAGTTGATAACTACACAACCATGTATGTATTAAAAAATGTATATATTAAAAGGAAAAAAAAAACACCAGTTGGTAGTAAACTGGGTAAAAAATTCAGTGATTGGATGGGTAAAATAATTTTTAAATATAGGCTAACCCAAATATATTGTCAAAAAATAAGAATGGGAAAGAAGTGTATAATACCTAAAAATCTTAGCTATGAGTTAATTTGTTTATTGATTTTTTTTTTTGCTTCCGAAAATAAGAAATAAATACAGACATGGCTCCTACAACTGTAACAAAAATGACTCATAGATGGTTTGGTGATATTGAAATATCACCAACCCTGTTTGGCTTTAAGTTTGATCTACAGTTAGATAGATAGATAGATAAGATTTTATTTTCACCAAAATTTTCATGGCACTGCCAAATTTCTTATGGTATAGTCACATTAAAAAGCGACGCAAAATTAAAAACAAAACAAAGAAAACAAAACACATCAATCCTCCTAACTTTCGTTATACATTTTTACAAAGCTAGGTATAAAACTCTTCGCTAACCGCTGGTGGGCACAGCGTACCGGCTGAAGTTTGTCAACAGGCACTGCCACCCTGCGCGGGAGTCGTTTTGTTGTGGATTGAGGGGGGGAAAGGGTTTTGCAGATTGGGTGGATCAAAGATTTTCGTCCGAAATCCATGCAGAGTTTCTCTCTTCTTTTATCCAGAGTTCGTATTTTAAACTTTGTCAGCAGCTCTTCATACAACATTTCTGCCTGCTTCGAAACTATCATTAGAGCTGTTTTCTGAACTCTTTCGAGCCTGGCGCTCAGCCGTCAGTCCAAAATACCATACAGGAGCTGCATATTCCAGAATTGGGCGAATAAAATATGTAAATATTCGGAGGAGGTGATCTGGAGGGGCGCTATATTTCGATATTCCTGTTTTTCAGATATGTAAAAACCCAAGATAGAGCCAGGTGGAAAAAAATTGATCTTGACATTCTTGGCATTTAAAGCTTCCTTTGTCCTTAAAATATCGACAGCGGCAACACTGTAGAATGATTTTTATCTGATCTTATTTTGGTAGAATCATGAGCACCATTGACGAGAATCTGTACCGATCTTCTTTTTTTTAGATCTACTCTTAGGAAATTTGCATTTTTGTTTTATTTGCCTTGCACTCAAACAAGTAGAATTTCTTCTACATTTTAACATATTTGGTATCAAAGTAAAAATGTGTTATGTCTTAATTCGATGTCTTATTTCGAATTTCACCCTTTTTAAGACAACTGCATCATGTTTAATTACATTGAGCAAGGAGCGATTTGTTTTTGCTGAATTAGGGCTGGAATGATTTTACTGGTCTTATAACTCTTCTTGTCTTAAGATATTTTAGTGTAATGGTTCTGTTCTGATTCAGAGGAAAGATTTTTGTTGCTCTTATTGCAAGAAGTTGATGATTGCCCCTGATTCCTTAATAGCTAGGGTTGCGCTGGAGGTGGATCTTCTTCTTCTTCAGTAGTAGCGCACATATAAGGAAGAAATTGTCGTTCTTTGGTACTTCAAAGTAGGTTTTATTTATAAGTTTTATCTATCATTTATTTGTTTGCTCGATGTGTGTCGAAACTTCGGTTTCTGCTAACAGTGTTGACGAGAGATTTGGAAGCCTTTTAATTATGTTTATCTGGGGTATAACAGCAGCCGCAACTGTTTTGCCTTTTTTCATTGACTCATTAGTGCTTATCTCCGAGAATATTTACTAGTTCTCCAGTCTTAATGAATTGAATAGCCTTTGAATATACATGATATAGAGCTGTTACGTTCTTAAATCATGATCGTAGCAATAAGAATCTTGTGTGTTGGTTTTTCTGCTTTTTTTATGGTCTTTGACATCATTAGTGCAATGACTTTAGTATAGTGCTAAACATCATCAGTAGAGTTTTCTTTCAATAAAGGACTGGATTCACCTTTCAAGTCTGGACAATTCTTGTCTATTCTTAAATTTTGAACTAGCAGTTCTCTACTAGTCATAAATTTCATATAGTTAACTAGGCTGTCTTGGCCAGACAGCTTATGAATATCGCCCTCAAATCGTTAAGTGCACATCAATTTCTAGACATTGTTGGGAACAATTTCAATGCACCGGCATTTATATTTCAGCTCATCTCTTTCTTGCAATAAAAGGGCCTAAAAAGAAGATGCGATCATGCACTATGTGATGCAGATTAGAAATAATTCATTGTGTAAGACATTCAAAGATTTTTATTTCAAAAATGCGAAAAAAAATTGACGGAATTAGTGGTTTAGCTAATTGTTAGAAAAAAGCGGAAACACCAATAAATGTTTCAGTTCGGCAGTGCTGTTGATAGCACTGCTTGGCGCTTAATTTTTGAAAAATTGTATGGAGGAAACTTAAATCGTGTAAGCTTGGAGATATTATTGAGCTATGAATTAGGCTAGGTAAGCATAGGTTACCACTCAATGCCTTTTTTTTTGTTTTTTAAGAATGTAATTATTATTTTGGGAAAAATTCTAGTTGAGTGACTTCTTGCTATCTCAGAAAGGGGTTAGGTTAGGAAAATGAAACTTTCAGGGATGGATCTACAGGCTAAAGTATATCCTTGGAAGGTATTTTAAAGTTCCCACCTCCACTCCTTCTCCCTCTTTTGCTAACAAGTTCAGTTTTATCCAGCCTGTAGCAATATCTGAAATTTGCCAGGCTTTGAGAAAAATGATGTATTCAAATAGCCTTGATGGTGACAGCCTTTCTTACCAATTTTTTGCTTATGATTGTTCTACTCTACTTAACCATCTACAAATATTTTTCCAGTCTTGCTTAGCACAGCTGCTTGTTCCTGATAGTTTCCTTTGTGGCCATGTAACATCTAGGCTATTCAAAAGCAAGGCAAGGACCCTGCATGATGTGTAAATTATCATCCCATTACAGTATTGTGTTTTTTAAGTAAGTTGCTTGAATATTTGTTACTACCAGAAATTGAGTTGAATTGTGATTTTATGCCTTTTCAATTTGGTTTTCAGAAAAGTTTTGGTTGCTCCCATGCACATCATGTTTTAAGCCAACTCATGAAAGATGCCATAAAAACTAAAATGTCTTTATACTGTCTTACTGTTTATATTTCTGGAGCTTTCAACAATATTGTGCACTCTCAGGCTCTATTTTCCCTTGCATCTTCAGGGGTTAATACTTCTGTACTAAGTTTATTGTCTTCTTGGTATTCAAAGTCTAAAATTCAAGTTACCTAGAATAGCCAAATATCTGACCCAGTGAAAATTAATAAGGGAGTTTGGCAAGGTGCTGTATTGTCTCCTTGTATATTTAAATGCATGCTTGCATTGTGCCTGCATCCCCTTAGAAGTTCTGTTTTTTACTGTAATATTGGTTTGTCTTCTATTGCATATGCAGATTATATTCTTCTTGTTGCCCAGACTTGCTGTGGATTGCTTTCTAATTTTACTATGTCAACCAATGAACTATTTAAGATTAGACTGTCAGTTAATGCATCTAAATGTGAATTTATTTGTTTTAATAGCCCTTATGTGGTTGCTCCATTTGTTGCTGGGACTGCAGTTCTACCATGTTCTTCTTTAGTTAGTTGGCTTGATCTGTGTTTCAGCCCAACACTTTCCACTACCTGTTCATCCCTAGTGAATCAGGCCATGAAAAACCTACACATCACTTGTGGAAAAATATCCCCAAACAAAAGCTGTTACAATTGCAACAGTTTGTGCATGATTTATAATGCTTTTGTTTTTATCAGACACAGCACATCTGTCTCATAAGAAAGATCAATGTACTCTATGTATGGCTTATTTCAGATATTACAAATTCCTCCTCCAGCTTCCTAGATGGCACCAAAACGAAAAATAATTGCTCAATTTGGTTTAATAGATGTGCCTTCTTGAATTTGGTCTTCCAGTGATGATTTATGTAAAAAGACTATCAACTTTATTCACGTTCATGACCCTCTGCAGTCTTTTTTCCATATTGATACTGGTTAATTAGTCCATGTTGTCTTTTGTTAGTTTGATTTTTTTTTCTCTGCTGTTTATTGTTTTTGTGTTTGTTTATTTATAATACTCCATACTTTTTGTTTTTTATACTTTTACAGGTAATAAAGTTTGTTCATTCATTATAGAATCTTAAAGATGATCTTTTTTTTTCTATTATTTTGGTTAGGATAGAACAGAGATAAAGTATTTGTTGAAAGCATACCATGGTATTAGCCTAGGGTTCCAGCTGCACATAAGGGAACTTGTTAAGAAAACAATTCTTACTTCATAATATGTAGAATAATCCTAGTTAACATATTTGCAGGGAGAGAACCTTTATCTTCACCATTTTCCTTGTAAATCCAGTTTTTCTATCACATTACCAAATATTTGTGTCTATTTACTAAGTCATAAAAATTGTTTGTAAACAAACACCCAACTGCCATCTTACCTAGCTTAACCTAATTTATCAGTATTCTTCTATTGATATGTTTTGTGAGGAATCATTAAGTGGCACTGATAGTGTTTATTACATATAAATCATTTGAAAATAAAAAAAATACAGTAGAATCAATGTTTATTTTTCAGAATTTTGTTAAAAAATAATTGTACAACAGTGAAAGAAGTGAACATAAAGGTTCTATCCCTGCAAAATGTGTTAACTATGATTATTCTGCACAGAATTGTCTTCTAAATGTTTCCTTATGTACAGCTGGAACCCTAGGCTTATACCATAGTATATTTTTAGCAAATATTTTAATTCTTTTTCTATACATCAATACATATTTAAGATTATGAATTCATGAACTACACTAGAAAATAAAATTTCTTAAATATCCTGGTTGCTTTTCTGACATTGCACTTCACCACCCCCTATAACAGATTCCCTCATCAGATCAAATTTAAATATAATCATTGAATGGAGATCCACTACCTATAAATAAAGCACATCATCAATGAATGCAAGCTACCAAAGCAATATATTTCATCTTCCTTCTGATGTAGAAAGGGTTTGGATCATAAGCAAACTGGCTAGAGATGGTTGTCATTGTTGCAATCTATGCTCTAGCTCAAACAAATAGGTGGCTTGAAAAGTTTATTGGAGGGTTAGAATTAGTAAATATATGACTGTTCATATTAATGACTTACCAATGAAGTGAATGAATCACTTGATGCCTTTTTTATGCTCTTTATGAATATAATAATCACTTCTATTGCAAATTCAAATTTAAGCACTTTTTGAGCTCTTAAAAATGATGAATTTTCAATTAAAATATGAGTTACCGGTTGTTTTCTGACAAATAATGCTATATGTTCTTAGTGCTCTTTTCTTGGTCATTTTTGACAAAATAAAACTATATTTTCTCCATGCCAAAATTATTTATAATAAGTTTAGGTTAGGTTAGGTCAAAAAGCAGAATGAAGCAGACCTTGGTCTGCTGACCATGTACCACTGGATATGGGGGAATCCCCTAACTAAACGCTCTACGTAAAGGGTGGCCTTGACCTCACAAGGTGGGTGAAGCCCACCCCAGGGACACTCAATGGTTAGACTCTAGCTAATCAGGTCCCAGGTCTAGGGTCGGCTGGGCTTGCAACCCTCCACCTGAACCTAATTGCAATGAATAGTGATGTTATTGCCTCGGATGATCAATCTTCTTTTTACCCTTCAAGACTTCAGCATGTCCCCGGACCGAAATTTGACCATCATTTGAACCTTATTGACCAAGGTGGTCTTTGCCTGGCCACCTGGAATGTTCTGACTATGCATCGGCACTGTTTCTGTTTTCTGTTTCTGTTTCTGTTTTTTCTTGCCTGTTTCTGCCTGTTTCTGTTTCTGTTTTTACAAAAAACAGAAAACAGAAACAGGCTACCTGTTTTTGTTTGACCTGTTTCTGTTTCTGTTCTGTTTTTTTTTTTTATCTGTTTTTTTCCGTTTCTGTTTTTTTTTTATCTGTTTTCTGTTTTTTTTTCTGTTTTTTTTTCAAATGCCGCGCTATCTAGCGGGCATGATACCGAAACGCATGATACCTACCCGTACCTACCGTACCGAAAGGCATATCTAGCGGGCATGATACCATGATACCATTGATTTTTGAATTTAAACAAAAAGGGAATACTTGTGGGAAAAGTCAAAGTCATGGCCAATTGTAGAAAAAAGCTAAGACAGATTGTCCAATTAAGTGGGCAACCCAGTCAAGGTTAATTTTACCCCTTTGATTGCCGTTGTGACTGTCTCCCATTTATGCTGCACCTCTCCATGCATGTATGTCCCTTGACAATGCCGAAATAGAGTCAACCTGTTGGAGGTTCTCCTTGCGGAACACAAGCGGGTTGACTACGGGTTGACTACTTGAAAATTTTCCTCTCATGCATGTCACTCCACAATGCTCAACTAGAGTCAACCTCTCATGCTAATTCACGCCGGGGTAAATCTGAGCGAAAGAGAGAGATAGAGAAAGAGAGAGAAGCTTGAATGCTATACAGTGGACATGGGCTAGATGGGAACCCCATATGACAATGTCTCTACTGTTGGTATATGTGTAGCAGATGGCTATTACCGCTTGAGCAACGGTCTAACCATTGACGGCTTTAAGGATTCGTGCTTTAAGCAGCAAACATGGGCTCAATGAAATCCCATATAAAAGAGGAATATAGCGTTGGTATTTACTTAGAGCAATGGGTTACCGCTAGAACAGCGGCCCAACAAGCCACGGCTTGAAGGCATCCGTACTTTAAGCGGTGAACCTAGGCACCTTGATAGGTGTGTAGCGGAGGGTTATTACCACTTGAGCAATGGTCTAACCATAGAGCATTATAGAGCGTTGGTATTTGCTTAGAGCAATGGGTTACCGCTATAGCGACGGTCTAAATAGCCTCTAACTTAAGTGGTGGACATAAGCTAGATGGGATGACTCTGTGTCTGTCTGGTATATATTAGCAAGCAGCAGTCTAAGTAGCCTCGGCTTGAAAGCATCCGTGCTTTAAGCGGTGAATATAGTGTTGGTATATGCTTTGAGCAATGGTTTACCGCTAAAGCAATGGTCTAAGAGCAACTAGGGTAAATTGTCAATTATAAATGACATTTAAGCTTGAAAGGAATATAGTGTTGGTATCACCCGATTGGACACATTTTATGACAAATTTCGCCCCCCCCCCCTAAAAATACGCTAGTGTGTTGAATTGCACGAAGTTGCTCATCTTTTGTACGTGACTAAAAGGATTTAACAAGAAGATGTTTTCTTTCCTATTAGAAATAGAAGAAGTAAGGAAAAACAGCTGTTAAAACAGCTGTTTTTTATTTTTAAACAGCTGTTTTCTGTTTTTTCGAAAAACAGAACAGATTACAGAAACAGGTCACCTGTTTTTGTTTGACCTGTTTCTGTTTCTGTTCTGTTTTTTTTCTAACTGTTTTTTTCTGTTTCTGTTTTTCTCAAAAACAGAAACAGTGCTGATGCTTAGTTCTGACCCTTAACTTCCCTGGAGCAAAGTCAATGCTTGCGCTAGAACTCAAGCGTTTTGGCGTGACTGTAGCAGGCATAACTGAAGCTCGCCTTATAGGAAATGACTCTGAAAACATCAGTGAAGGCTATCACCTAATCTGGCCAGGTGACCAGAGAACCAAAACTAATGGAGTCGCACTTGTGCTAGACTCTTGGACCAGGAGGTGCCTCCTTTCTTACGAGCAAATTTCAGACAGGATACTAACAGCACAAATCCAGCACAAACATGGAAAATGGACCATCATTGTCTGCTACGCCCCAACAAACCAAGCCTCAGATGAGGTGAAAGATCGTTTTTACACCCAGCTGTCTAGCATCCTAGCAAAAGTATCCCCTCATGATGTTTTAATCCTTCTTGGAGACTTCAACAGCACTGTCAGAGATACAGATGGTGTGTGGAACAGTGTTCTAGGACCTACAACACCCAACTGCTTGAACAACAATAGGCTAAGGCTCCTTCAGCTGTGCAACATGCACAATCTCGTGATCACCAACACCCTTTTTCAAAGGAAAGAAGTTCACAAATATACCTGGTATAGCAATGATGGATGAACAAGAAAGATGTTAGACTACATAATCGTGTCCTGACACTGGCGTTCCTCTATAACTAATTGCTGAACTTACAGAAGTGCAGAATTGGGAAACACCAACCACAGGCTTGTCGTTTCTAACCTTAGACTACGCCTGAAAGCCCAGAAAAGTGACCAGGAGTCTGTGGTATCCCTGCAGAACTGCTGAAATATGGTGGGGCAGCGACCCTTCTCTTGCTCCAAGTACTGTTTTCCATAGTATTTCGTACAGAATGGATTCCAAAAGACTGGCGAGCGGGAATTCATTCCGCCTCTCTGGAAACGGAAAGGCAGTCGCAGAATCTGCTCTAACTATCGTGGCATCACACTCCTTTCTATGCCCGGGAAGCTCTTTGTTATGACCCTCCTGGACCGCTGTACCACTTTCCTCAGAAGCCAACAAAGAATCCAACAGGCTGGCTTCATGCCAGGAAGGTCCACCATGGAGCAAATATTCACAATGCAGCAGCTGATAGAAAAGACTCGAGAATTTCAACAAAAAGCATATGTTGCCTTTGTGGATTTCAAGGCTGCTTTCGATTCTGTCGACCAGCAATCACTCTGGCTCATATTGAAAACAATGGGAATACCAGCAAAGTACTGCAACCTTTTCGAGAGGCTCCACAAAGGGACTGAGAGCTGCATGCAAGTCAATGGCAGATGCAGCTCATCTTTTGAAATCAATACTGGAGTCTGTCAGGGTTGTGCTGCTGCCCCAAAACTATTTAATTGTGTCATTCACTACATTATGACTCAGACCATAAACCGCCTCCAGTTTGGGCTGCATTATGGTGACAGAGTACTTTCAGACGCTGACTATGCTGATGATGTTGCTCTTGTCTCCGATTCACCATCGAAGCTCACAGAAGCCCTACAAGTTCTTGCTGATGAAGCCTTAAAGATAGGGCTGTCAATTAATTGGCAGAAGACAAAAGTGATGTTTGTTGAACCCCGTAATTCGCCGCGTCCCCCGCCAGTCCTAATGGTCGGTGACAAACCAGCTGAGATTGTTGAGGAATTTACATACCTTGGCTCTATCCTCTCAAATTACGGATCAATCCTTAAAGATCTAATGCACCGAATTGCCAAAGCCTCAGCAGTAGTGGGAAGACTAAGCGCCCTTTGGAGGAAACCTTCTATCAGCCGTAGGACCAAGATGCGCATGTACAATGCTTCGGTGGGATCCGTGCTTCTTTACAGAGCCAAAACTTAGCCAGCCACTCAGTCTGTGCTTTGCACCATAAATATAGCTCAAACAAAACACCTTCGCTGCATTGAAGGACTATGTTGGCACGATTTTGTTAGCAACAAGAACCTCCTGGCGTTAACTGGTCAAACGCCCCTCTCAGTCCAACTCGCCCAACGAACACTGCGCTGGTATGGACATCTCCTTCGCATGCCCCCCGACACTCCCTCACGAACGATTTTTGACTTTGATCCCGTGCTGCATGGCGGGAAACGCCCAAGAGGTCGCCCCCCAACCAGATGGAAGGACACGACAGGTGCCTTCTTAGTCATGGCAAATATTCAGGAGAATGTCCACATCCTTGCAAGAGACTGGTCCAAATGGAGGCACCATGTAGCATCACTCTTGACGCCAGAAGCATTTCAGCAGGAGCATTAAGTCAAGGTCAAAAAGTGCTTAAATTTGAATTTGCAATAGAAGCAATTATTATATTCATAAAGAGCATAAAAAAGGTGTCAGATGGTATATTCACTTTATTGGTAAGTCAATAATATAAAGTCATATATTTACTTTGGATTCTTCTATCAGGTGGTGGTACTTGTGCTGTTGTTACAGGGGCTATTCCTGGGTAAGGAGAGAGCTCACTGTGTTGACTCAATATTTCCCTTTCTTCTTCCTCATAATATTTGGTAGTCCGGCCTCATTGCTACTGTGCAAATTAGTTTAAGCCAAAATAATGACGGTTTTTTCTTTTGTTAGGGTTTTTTTTTCTTTTGGGTGATATACCACGCGCTTAAGTATGCCATTAGGCATTTGTCTGTTTGTTTAAATGGTATAATTCTTGTCGTAAATAAACATGTATCTATCTATCTATGCATTCCAGCACTAGGACAGACATTACACCATCACCATTTCTGTTCCATTTGTGTATATGTCATGTTCTGTGTACTGGTTGAAATAGCTGACCTTCAATGAATATATTGGCGTTTGTGCTGACATGATTGTGGTTGGTTCTAACCTGGGATGTAGGTGGCTCCTGCTGCTGTCTCCCAGACATACCAAGTATTAGTGCTCTGGCTGCCTCAACTTTCTGCTGATAAATATCCTTTGTGATTATTTTCAGCTGCATTTGTTATGACAACACTGGGGTCATCAACCATGTTTTTCTGCTTGTAAGGAGCTCAACTGGTGAATATGCTCCCTTAACTGGATTGTTTCTTAACTGGATTACTCCAATATTGCAATGAACACATCTGTTCAACTTTGTGAAGCTTTTGTTATTATCTGTTTTGCTGTCTTGACCACTTGGCTTGAGTTATTTGACTTTTTGCCTATTTTGAACAGAATGGCTATCTCAAAATTTTTATTGGATATATTTTGGGGAAATAAGGGCATTAGGGTGGGGCTTCTTGCCCATTAATCACTTTTGACTCTTAAACAGGGCACTAAAATTTTTGATTTTCAACCAAGTGAGCCCTATTCGAAGTTTAAATAACCAGCCCTTCCATAAACCCACAAGTTAACAATGGGCAACTTGCAAAACTTACAACCCCTGCCCTGGGGGCTGAGGGGAGTTTACTCAACCCCAAAGGCTTTTTTATTTGTTTTTTGACTATTTTAAACAAAATTGGCTATCTAATTTTTTTTTATGCATTTGGAGGAAAAGGGTGCGTGGAGGGATGGTTGCCCTCTAATTACTTTTGATTCTTGTAAATGACACTAGAACATCCAATCTCAGATCAAATGAGCCCCTCAAAGTTTTACAACCATCCCTTACATATGTAGTGCCTCTAAGAAAAACAAAACAAATGGAATATGTTGTAACCTTATTATCCTTTACCAAAGGCAATGCTAGAGCATTGCCTACTGAAATTCCATAATTACAACACTAGGCAAAACCAGTGGTTTTAATCTACTTTGTAAATTTATCAAGCTAGTCTAAGTGAATGAAACAGTCAGGAATGTATAACCCAAATTGAAACATGGGAAAATGTTTTTAGATACTTGCCATTGGTATTTTAGTTATCTCTTGTTCTGCAAATATTTTATTTTAGGTACTCAGGTACTTGTGCAAATATTTGATTTTAGGTACTTAAATATAGGAAGGGAGAATTTTTTTTTCATTTTTCAATGAAAATACAAAAAAAAGCACATTTCAAATCCAGCAGGCCAATACCCACCCCACTACCCCTAAATTGATGCCATTGTGTGCTCCAGAAACTGCAATTTGTTCTTTTCTAAACCACAAATTCTTGTTGTATTTATCTATAGGGATAAATAAAAAAAAAAAAAAATTTAGAACCCTTCTTAAAAGGTGCTAAGGAGCTGCAAGAATTTTAACTTTTTTTCTTTTTTTTTTCTTTTTTCTTTTTTTTTAATTTTTCTTTTTTTTAAACTTTGATTTATAGTACAATAGGAGTGTCATAGTTTTGTCAAAATCCATGAGGGTTGCAAAGTTGCACTAAGGCAAAGATATACCAAATAAAACTGAACTCTTTCTGTGGGGAGTATTTTTTGCTTTACCTTGTTCTTAGCTTGTTAGCTGTCCTTGCCATTGAAATTTCCCTCTCTAGTTTATGCTAAAACTATGGTAAGATTTTCTTCAAAATTAACAAAAACTCCCTTTTACTGTGAAGATCAGTCTGGACCAAAAGATAAAAGGAGAACCCCATGTGTATGAATTTTCTAACCCATTCATGCATGTGCGATTTTGTAAGGAGTACAATTGCTTCTGTCACAAAAGAAGAAAATAAAGTCTAGGGCTTAGTCAAGGCTCTGAAAGTCATTGTGGTGCTTACAAGTACCACATATTATCCCAATCTGCAAGGGGGGGGGGTACGAAAAACTCCCATAAAAAATCCGACTATTCACATTTTTGTTGTGTTTTTACAACTCTGACAAAAATTTCAGAGGAGTTAGACCACCTCTGGATATGGCCTTGCTTCTAAAAAACTATTTCAGCATTAATCTTTATATATTCCATTGATTTAAAAGTATCAACTGCCTAATCTGAATGAATTTATTGTGTTTTCTTCAAACTTTCCTGAAAACTTACATTTATTTTAGCTGTAAATATATTTAAATTTCATTTGATTTCTGTCCCCACCTCTCTTCAGTCCATTTTTCAATCATATCTGATTTTTCAACAATTATGGCAAACTCGTTGAAAAGTCAAGTTTCGAATTAGGTTTTTAACTAAAGTTTCTTTTAGTTGCATAAGTATTTACTGTGTCAGCTAATTCCCTGCTCAGACGCCCCCCTTCAGAAAAATCCTGCCCATGTATAAAATTTTCCTCAATCAAAATAACCTCATTTCGTAAAATTACCAGTTTATTTAAAATCACCTCCAACTTGTTCTTTTTATTTCCCTTCATCAAGGTACAGGGCATTTTGGACAAAAACATTTACTCTAATACATTCATGTGAAAACTTCAACCAATTCTTACTCCCTTCTTACTTGTCAAACCACAAATTCTTAATGATACAGAGATGGATCCAGGATTTTCTTTAGGGCAGGGGGGTGCATAATAGGCTGCTTTGATAAACTTATGAATAAAGAAATACCTGCAATTTAAAAGGAACCTGGACAGTCATGTGTTGTAGGTAGGTAGTAGAAATGGTTGTAAATTTAATCTAAAATCTGTTGAGGGTTAAAGTTCTAATGGATCTATTCAAATTAAAATGGTAAAAAAAAGAATACTGATACAAAAAATAGTAATTTATAAGAAACACCCCACCATAAAATAAAAGCTGTTCACCATCTACCAAAAAAAATATGATATTTAATATTTTCTGCATAATTTTTTGCCTTTGCACTTCTGACTGCTTTAGCAAGTGAGTTAAGCTTTTTATTGTCAAAAAAAGATTAGTCTTGAACCATCTTTTGGGGTCATGCACTCTTTGTGACAATTTGTATACGTCAAACCATTTAGCATGCCCCTTATCTTTATGGCATCCCTTAAAAACTATGATAGTAATGAAGAGTAGCAAATAAGGATAAAGATATAACTTGTATATTCATGAAACATAAATAAACATTAAATACTAGTTCTTTTGGGGGTGTAACAAGAAAAACTGAATGAAGAGATAGAAATGCAAAGAAGTTTAAAACAAGGGTTTTAAGCTTAAGCAATAAAGCATTTACTAATCACTATTTCTTTTTAAAAATAGTGTTTTAATAAATATTGTCAACTCTGACAAAATCTCAAAAATTTACTAATCATAACAACTTTTACTTTTCATAAGTAAAAGTTTTCATAAGTTAAATTTTACTTTTCATAACAACGTAGCATATCTTTCCACTTTGTAAAGTTCTATATATTTCGGTTAAGTTGCAGAATTCACAATTTTATAAGAAAGGTCTATTTTTGTGTTTCCACAACTGCCATATTTTTTTTTGTTTTTTGCATGGTTGATGTCTATCTCAATATTTTGATGAATGGCTATATGACTATATGGCTATATGAATGCCATATTATAATGGCTAGTCCTGTCAGTTTGGAGCCCTTTGTTAGTATTTCCTCTTCTATTCTTCCTAAAATATTTGAATAAAGACCAAAATTGTCAGAAAATAAATTAACTCTAATAAAGATGCATCTAGGTATGTGCTTCAAACTAAGTATGTGAGTCAAAATGCTCCTTAAAAAAACAATAATCATGTGTTTGTTATTTTTGTATTTGATAGGTATAGATTGGTGATTTCAATTCTCAGGGTTTCAAGCTGTGGTAGATTTCTAATTATTTTTTTTTTTTAAATCTTGAGATTTTCATATTTTCAATTCAAAGTTTAAATTTCGATATGTCTGTTGAGCAGAAATATAAAACTTGAAATTTAATTCAGATTTAGCATTAAGTAAGAGAATCGTCCTGTAAAAATTTTGATTTACAGACAACTAATTGTGGAAATATGATTTGATGGGATGTATCAAAATAAATATCAAAATCCCCAGCAGTATATATAGCAGTTTAGACAATTTTATGGACAAATATATGCTACCCCTTTACAAAACATAACTATATTTTGTGACTGGTCGATGTTGAGAAGGTGAGAAATTCTGAAGACGTAGTGCAGTTGCATTCTGTTCCTGTGATTAACTCAAGTTGTGTGAATTTTGACTTTTCATCAAAATTTTATTAGTAAATGCTTTAAAAAAAACCGATGCCATTCCACTGATTCAAACTGAGAATTCAGAGACCCATCTATACCAGCTAAAAAAAAAAAAAAACAACAACACATAATTATCTGCCTTCTTTTATAAATAGTTTTCAAAAAATCTGTTCCTTGTAAATGATTACTCCAACCTTTGAAGGAGTATTTTGACACATATACTTAGTTTTAAGTATATACTTATATGAACCTTTATTAAAATTCTAAAGAGTTTGGCCTTTATTTTATTTTTCTAGGACGAACAAAGGAGGTGATATATCATAGAATTCAGAGCTATAATTCAATGAAAATAGACAGTAAAGTGGCCACCATTTGATCAGTTATTTTTGCACTTCTCATATTTTACCTCTCTTCAGTCCTGAGTTACTCCTCACATGAATTGGACTTAAAGACACCACAAGGGGAAAGATTCACATACATCACAGTGCAAACTATGTTCTGGTCTTGAAAAGGCATGGTCATCAGTCCTACTCGTGTTAATTCTTGCTTGTTTTGAGTTTGACTTGCCTATCTATTGTTATTTCTGTTCGTTTTGAGTTTCATTTATTTATTGATAGTGATTTGTGATAATTTTGCTCTTGGAAGATCATTTGACTTTGTTTATGCTCATTTTTTGCATAATGGAGCTCTTTACTTTTCTTTGAAAAACTTGCTTTGTGGGAAAAGCTTCTTAAAGTAATTTCTGTTCATCTTTTTTGACATAGCCTTTTTGACGGAAAAAAAATATTTTACATCTTTTTGGTCTTTTTCTATAAGAATCCATTGTTTGACTTACTATTTGTATGTTGGAGAAGCTTTTTCAACAATTTTTAATGCTGAAATAAATAGTTTTTCTTTTTAATTAATTTATACCTCCTCAGGTTTACCTAAAAAATAAAACTTAATTCCATTTCCAAAAGATCCTATCTACGCTATTTGACAACCTGAATACACTTACACCCTTTTTGTGTATTTAAATTGCAAAAGTAGAAGTGTAGTAGCATTAGCCCCAAAAGTTTCATCTTAATACCCCCAGTTGGTCTCTATATATTACTGAGGTGTTTTATGGGCAGCCATATGCACAATACCTTTTGATTGAGTTTTAATGCAACATTTAAGTTTAAAGCATAATGGGCCAATTGCATAATTGTGTGGGATTGACATGCCCAATATCCCTAGAGTCATAGTTGCTAGACTGTTCTACTACGCTGAACAAAGTTGCTTTTTCAAAATTTTGACTTGGTGTGTTTGGAAAATGAAGGGACTTCGTTTAAAGATAAAGGCTGCTTGCCCTCCAATCTCTTTTACTCTTTAAAAGGGCACTAGAACTTTTAATTTTGAAACGAATTAGGTCCTTCGTAAGTTTCAATAATATTATAGCTATTATAGAGTGGCGCTGCTTATAATATTACTTATATGCCCTTTTGAAGACCTGTATGCATACATAATTTTTGTTTAATTGAAACTCCTCCTAAACGTTCCCTAAAAGTTTCACCTTAGTACCCTTAGCATCATTAGTTACATTAACCGTTGTAGTAGCATTAATAGTATACACAGTGCCTTCTGGCTAGTATAAAATCTGGCACACCTTACCCATAAAGGTCTAACTTAACGCTGTAAGCCATTCTTTGTTACATTAGTTTGTTTTGATTTAGTTCAACATGAGCCTAAGTATTCCTTAAAAACTTCACCTTAACACCCGTAGCTTGCATTGTAACAATAGTTATAGTAGCATTAGTAGCAGTATGCACATAGTTTTGGTTTCTTCATACCTTTGGTTTCTTCAGAATCCCCTTCAAAACCTGCTAAAAGTCTCAATTTAATTCATTCAGCTAGTATTTCTGATACTTTCTATTGATGACCTGTGTGAACATAGTTCATTTTGATTTAGTTCCATACAGTTTCAATATATCCTATATTTTTTGCCTTAATACCTTTAGTAGTAGTAGCATTAAAGCAGTATAATTAATAGTAGCCTTAGCTCTAGTGGCAGTAGTAGTAGTAGTAGAATTAGCAATAATAGTAGCAGTAGTGGTAGCCTGAGCAGAAGCATTAGGATGCAAATGCTTTCTTTTGGTTAGTTCTACATCAACAAGCCCTGTTAGTTTTAACTTCATTCACCAAACTATTTCTAAGATATTGCTCTTACACCCATTTGACGACCTGCATACAGACAGCGTTTTGTGATTCAGTTCACCTTCCCTCCTCAAATTTTTTTGAAGATTTCACATTCATACCCTTAGGCATAGTCGTAATTCTAGTCGCAGTAGTAGTATTGTTATTACTGGTAATAGTAATAATAGTAATAGTGGTAGTACTAGTAGCAGCAGTAGTATTAATATATTACCTTTGGTCAGTAGAACATCCCTCTCATCAAGTCCTGGAAGTTTTAACTTAATGCTATTAGTCATTGCTATGATATTGCTGATATGATAACCTGTATATTCGTATACTTCTTGAAATTTTTATCTGAATGCTCTTAGCCATTACAATGAGTTGCAAAAGAAGTAGTAGTTGAAGTAGCAGTAGTAGTAGTAGCAATATATTTAGAATGGATAGCAGTATTAACAGTAGTGTGCACATATTGCTTTTTTATCAGATGATCTTCCACTTTAAGCATTCCCTGAAAGTTCCAACTTAATACCCACACCAATTCTGGAAATATGGTCTTTTGACATTGTGTATGCACATAAAATGTTATGATTTAGTTCAATACCCCCCCCCCCCCAACATTCTATGAAAGGCTCACCTGGATGCCCTTTAACAAAACAAATGGAATATGTTGTAACCTTATTATCCTTTACCAAAGGCAATGCTAGAGCATTGCCTACTGAAATTCCATAATTACAACACTAGGCAAAACCAGTGGTTTTAATCTACTTTGTAAATTTATCAAGCTAGTCTAAGTGAATGAAACAGTCAGGAATGTATAACCCAAATTGAAACATGGGAAAATGTTTTTAGATACTTGCCATTGGTATTTTAGTTATCTCTTGTTCTGCAAATATTTTATTTTAGGTACTCAGGTACTTGTGCAAATATTTGATTTTAGGTACTTAAATATAGGAAGGGAGAATTTTTTTTTCATTTTTCAATGAAAATACAAAAAAAAGCACATTTCAAATCCAGCAGGCCAATACCCACCCCACTACCCCTAAATTGATGCCGTTGTGTGCTCCAGAAACTGCAATTTGCTCTTTTCTAAACCACAAATTCTTGTTGTATTTATCTATAGGGATAAATAAAAAAAAAAAAAAATTAGAACCCTTCTTAAAAGGTGCTAAGGAGCTGCAAGAATTTTAACTTTTTTTCTTTTTTTTTTCTTTTTTCTTTTTTTTTAATTTTTCTTTTTTTTAAACTTTGATTTATAGTACAATAGGAGTGTCATAGTTTTGTCAAAATCCATGAGGGTTGCAAAGTTGCACTAAGGCAAAGATATACCAAATAAAACTGAACTCTTTCTGTGGGGAGTATTTTTTGCTTTACCTTGTTCTTAGCTTGTTAGCTGTCCTTGCTATTGAAATTTCCCTCTCTAGTTTATGCTAAAACTATGGTAAGATTTTCTTCAAAATTAACAAAAACTCCCTTTTACTGTGAAGATCAGTCTGGACCAAAAGATAAAAGGAGAACCCCATGTGTATGAATTTTCTAACCCATTCATGCATGTGCGATTTTGTAAGGAGTACAATTGCTTCTGTCACAAAAGAAGAAAATAAAGTCTAGGGCTTAGTCAAGGCTCTGAAAGTCATTGTCGTGCTTACAAGTACCACATATTATCCCAATCTGCAAGGGGGGGGGGGGTACGAAAAACTCCCATAAAAAATCCGACTATTCACATTTTTGTTGTGTTTTTACAACTCTGACAAAAATTTCAGAGGAGTTAGACCACCTCTGGATATGGCCTTGCTTCTAAAAAACTATTTCAGCATTAATCTTTATATATTCCATTGATTTAAAAGTATCAACTGCCTAATCTGAATGAATTTATTGTGTTTTCTTCAAACTTTCCTGAAAACTTACATTTATTTTAGCTGTAAATATATTTAAATTTCATTTGATTTCTGTCCCCACCTCTCTTCAGTCCATTTTTCAATCATATCTGATTTTTCAACAATTATGGCAAACTCGTTGAAAAGTCAAGTTTCGAATTAGGTTTTTAACTAAAGTTTCTTTTAGTTGCATAAGTATTTACTGTGTCAGCTAATTCCCTGCTCAGACGCCCCCCTTCAGAAAAATCCTGCCCATGTATAAAATTTTCCTCAATCAAAATAACCTCATTTCGTAAAATTACCAGTTTATTTAAAATCACCTCCAACTTGTTCTTTTTATTTCCCTTCATCAAGGTACAGGGCATTTTGGACAAAAACATTTACTCTAATACATTCATGTGAAAACTTCAACCAATTCTTACTCCCTTCTTACTTGTCAAACCACAAATTCTTAATGATACAGAGATGGATCCAGGATTTTCTTTAGGGCAGGGGGGTGCATAATAGGCTGCTTTGATAAACTTATGAATAAAGAAATACCTGCAATTTAAAAGGAACCTGGACAGTCATGTGTTGTAGGTAGGTAGTAGAAATGGTTGTAAATTTAATCTAAAATCTGTTGAGGGTTAAAGTTCTAATGGATCTATTCAAATTAAAATGGTAAAAAAAGAATACTGATACAAAAAATAGTAATTTATAAGAAACACCCCACCATAAAATAAAAGCTGTTCACCATCTACCAAAAAAAATATGATATTTAATATTTTCTGCATAATTTTTTGCCTTTGCACTTCTGACTGCTTTAGCAAGTGAGTTAAGCTTTTTATTGTCAAAAAAAGATTAGTCTTGAACCATCTTTTGGGGTCATGCACTCTTTGTGACAATTTGTATACGTCAAACCATTTAGCATGCCCCTTATCTTTATGGCATCCCTTAAAAACTATGATAGTAATGAAGAGTAGCAAATAAGGATAAAGATATAACTTGTATATTCATGAAACATAAATAAACATTAAATACTAGTTCTTTTGGGGGTGTAACAAGAAAAACTGAATGAAGAGATAGAAATGCAAAGAAGTTTAAAACAAGGGTTTTAAGCTTAAGCAATAAAGCATTTACTAATCACTATTTCTTTTTAAAAATAGTGTTTTAATAAATATTGTCAACTCTGACAAAATCTCAAAAATTTACTAATCATAACAACTTTTACTTTTCATAAGTAAAAGTTTTCATAAGTTAAATTTTACTTTTCATAACAACGTAGCATATCTTTCCACTTTGTAAAGTTCTATATATTTCGGTTAAGTTGCAGAATTCACAATTTTATAAGAAAGGTCTATTTTTGTGTTTCCACAACTGCCATATTTTTTTTTGTTTTTTGTATGGTTGATGTCTATCTCAATATTTTGATGAATGGCTATATGACTATATGGCTATATGAATGCCATATTATAATGGCTAGTCCTGTCAGTTTGGAGCCCTTTGTTAGTATTTCCTCTTCTATTCTTCCTAAAATATTTGAATAAAGACCAAAATTGTCAGAAAATAAATTAACTCTAATAAAGATGCATCTAGGTATGTGCTTCAAACTAAGTATGTGAGTCAAAATGCTCCTTAAAAAAACAATAATCATGTGTTTGTTATTTTTGTATTTGATAGGTATAGATTGGTGATTTCAATTCTCAGGGTTTCAAGCTGTGGTAGATTTCTAATTATTTTTTTTTTTTTTAAATCTTGAGATTTTCATATTTTCTATTCAAAGTTTAAATTTCGATATGTCTGTTGAGCAGAAATATAAAACTTGAAATTTAATTCAGATTTAGCATTAAGTAAGAGAATCGTCCTGTAAAAATTTTGATTTACAGACAACTAATTGTGGAAATATGATTTGATGGGATGTATCAAAATAAATATCAAAATCCCCAGCAGTATATATAGCAGTTTAGACAATTTTATGGACAAATATATGCTACCCCTTTACAAAACATAACTATATTTTGTGACTGGTCGATGTTGAGAAGGTGAGAAATTCTGAAGACGTAGTGCAGTTGCATTCTGTTCCTGTGATTAACTCAAGTTGTGTGAATTTTGACTTTTCATCAAAATTTTATTAGTAAATGCTTTAAAAAAAACCGATGCCATTCCACTGATTCAAACTGAGAATTCAGAGACCCATCTATACCAGCTAAAAAAAAAAAAAAAAACAACACATAATTATCTGCCTTCTTTTATAAATAGTTTTCAAAAAATCTGTTCCTTGTAAATGATTACTCCAACCTTTGAAGGAGTATTTTGACTCATATACTTAGTTTTAAGTATATACTTATATGAACCTTTATTAAAATTCTAAAGAGTTTGGCCTTTATTTTATTTTTCTAGGACGAACAAAGGAGGTGATATATCATAGAATTCAGAGCTATAATTCAATGAAAATAGACAGTAAAGTGGCCACCATTTGATCAGTTATTTTTGCACTTCTCATATTTTACCTCTCTTCAGTCCTGAGTTACTCCTCACATGAATTGGACTTAAAGACACCACAAGGGGAAAGATTCACATACATCACAGTGCAAACTATGTTCTGGTCTTGAAAAGGCATGGTCATCAGTCCTACTCGTGTTAATTCTTGCTTGTTTAGAGTTTGACTTGCCTATCTATTGTTATTTCTGTTCGTTTTGAGTTTCATTTATTTATTGATAGTGATTTGTGATAATTTTGCTCTTGGAAGATCATTTGACTTTGTTTATGCTCATTTTTTGCATAATGGAGCTCTTTACTTTTCTTTGAAAAACTTGCTTTGTGGGAAAAGCTTCTTAAAGTAATTTCTGTTCATCTTTTTTGACATAGCCTTTTTGACGGAAAAAAAATATTTTACATCTTTTTGGTCTTTTTCTATAAGAATCCATTGTTTGACTTACTATTTGTATGTTGGAGAAGCTTTTTCAACAATTTTTAATGCTGAAATAAATAGTTTTTCTTTTTAATTAATTTATACCTCCTCAGGTTTACCTAAAAAATAAAACTTAATTCCATTTCCAAAAGATCCTATCTACGCTATTTGACAACCTGAATACACTTACACCCTTTTTGTGTATTTAAATTGCAAAAGTAGAAGTGTAGTAGCATTAGCCCCAAAAGTTTCATCTTAATACCCCCAGTTGGTCTCTATATATTACTGAGGTGTTTTATGGGCAGCCATATGCACAATACCTTTTGATTGAGTTTTAATGCAACATTTAAGTTTAAAGCATAATGGGCCAATTGCATAATTGTGTGGGATTGACATGCCCAATATCCCTAGAGTCATAGTTGCTAGACTGTTCTACTACGCTGAACAAAGTTGCTTTTTCAAAATTTTGACTTGGTGTGTTTGGAAAACGAAGGGACTTCGTTTAAAGATAAAGGCTGCTTGCCCTCCAATCTCTTTTACTCTTTAAAAGGGCACTAGAACTTTTAATTTTGAAACGAATTAGGTCCTTCGTAAGTTTCAATAATATTATAGCTATTATAGAGTGGCGCTGCTTATAATATTACTTATATGCCCTTTTGAAGACCTGTATGCATACATAATTTTTGTTTAATTGAAACTCCTCCTAAACGTTCCCTAAAAGTTTCACCTTAGTACCCTTAGCATCATTAGTTACATTAACCGTTGTTGTAGCATTAATAGTATACACAGTGCCTTCTGGCTAGTATAAAATCTAGCACACCTTACCCATAAAGGTCTAACTTAACGCTGTAAGCCATTCTTTGTTACATTTTTGAAAGTCAACATGCTCATAGTTTGTTTTGATTTAGTTCAACATGAGCCTAAGTATTCCTTAAAAACTTCACCTTAACACCCGTAGCTTGCATTGTAACAATAGTTATAGTAGCATTAGTAGCAGTATGCACATAGTTTTGGTTTCTTCATACCTTTGGTTTCTTCAGAATCCCCTTCAAAACCTGCTAAAAGTCTCAACTTAATTCATTCAGCTAGTATTTCTGATACTTTCTATTGATGACCTGTGTGAACATAGTTCATTTTGATTTAGTTCCATACAGTTTCAATATATCCTATATTTTTTGCCTTAATACCTTTAGTAGTAGTAGCATTAAAGCAGTATAATTAATAGTAGCCTTAGCTCTAGTGGCAGTAGTAGTAGTAGTAGAATTAGCAATAATAGTAGCAGTAGTGGTAGCCTGAGCAGAAGCATTAGGATGCAAATGCTTTCTTTTGGTTAGTTCTACATCAACAAGCCCTGTTAGTTTTAACTTCATTCACCAAACTATTTCTAAGATATTGCTCTTACACCCATTTGACGACCTGCATACAGACAGCGTTTTGTGATTCAGTTCACCTTCCCTCCTCAAATTTTTTTGAAGATTTCACATTCATACCCTTAGGCATAGTCGTAATTCTAGTCGCAGTAGTAGTATTGTTATTACTGGTAATAGTAATAATAGTAATAGTGGTAGTACTAGTAGCAGCAGTAGTATTAATATATTACCTTTGGTCAGTAGAACATCCCTCTCATCAAGTCCTGGAAGTTTTAACTTAATGCTATTAGTCATTGCTATGATATTGCTGATATGATAACCTGTATATTCGTATACTTCTTGAAATTTTTATCTGAATGCTCTTAGCCATTACAATGAGTTGCAAAAGAAGTAGTAGTTGAAGTAGCAGTAGTAGTAGTAGCAATATATTTAGAATGGATAGCAGTATTAACAGTAGTGTGCACATATTGCTTTTTTATCAGATGATCTTCCACTTTAAGCATTCCCTGAAAGTTCCAACTTAATACCCACACCAATTCTGGAAATATGGTCTTTTGACATTGTGTATGCACATAAAATGTTATGATTTAGTTCAATAACCCCCCCCCCCAACATTCTATGAAAGGCTCACCTGGATGCCCTTTAACAAAACAAATGGAATATGTTGTAACCTTATTATCCTTTACCAAAGGCAATGCTAGAACATTGCCTACTGAAATTCCATAATTACAACACTAGGCAAAACCAGTGGTTTTAATCTACTTTGTAAATTTATCAAGCTAGTCTAAGTGAATGAAACAGTCAGGAATGTATAACCCAAATTGAAACATGGGAAAATGTTTTTAGATACTTGCCATTGGTATTTTAGTTATCTCTTGTTCTGCAAATATTTTATTTTAGGTACTCAGGTACTTGTGCAAATATTTGATTTTAGGTACTTAAATATAGGAAGGGAGAATTTTTTTTTCATTTTTCAATGAAAATACAAAAAAAAGCACATTTCAAATCCAGCAGGCCAATACCCACCCCACTACCCCTAAATTGATGCCGTTGTGTGCTCCAGAAACTGCAATTTGCTCTTTTCTAAACCACAAATTCTTGTTGTATTTATCTATAGGGATAAATAAAAAAAAAAAAATTGTTAGAACCCTTCTTAAAAGGTGCTAAGGAGCTGCAAGAATTTTAACTTTTTTTCTTTTTTTTTCTTTTTTCTTTTTTTTTAATTTTTCTTTTTTTTAAACTTTGATTTATAGTACAATAGGAGTGTCATAGTTTTGTCAAAATCCATGAGGGTTGCAAAGTTGCACTAAGGCAAAGATATACCAAATAAAACTGAACTCTTTCTGTGGGGAGTATTTTTTGCTTTACCTTGTTCTTAGCTTGTTAGCTGTCCTTGCTATTGAAATTTCCCTCTCTAGTTTATGCTAAAACTATGGTAAGATTTTCTTCAAAATTAACAAAAACTCCCTTTTACTGTGAAGATCAGTCTGGACCAAAAGATAAAAGGAGAACCCCATGTGTATGAATTTTCTAACCCATTCATGCATGTGCGATTTTGTAAGGAGTACAATTGCTTCTGTCACAAAAGAAGAAAATAAAGTCTAGGGCTTAGTCAAGGCTCTGAAAGTCATTGTGGTGCTTACAAGTACCACATATTATCCCAATCTGCAAGGGGGGGGGGGTACGAAAAACTCCCATAAAAAATCCGACTATTCACATTTTTGTTGTGTTTTTACAACTCTGACAAAAATTTCAGAGGAGTTAGACCACCTCTGGATATGGCCTTGCTTCTAAAAAACTATTTCAGCATTAATCTTTATATATTCCATTGATTTAAAAGTATCAACTGCCTAATCTGAATGAATTTATTGTGTTTTCTTCAAACTTTCCTGAAAACTTACATTTATTTTAGCTGTAAATATATTTAAATTTCATTTGATTTCTGTCCCCACCTCTCTTCAGTCCATTTTTCAATCATATCTGATTTTTCAACAATTATGGCAAACTCGTTGAAAAGTCAAGTTTCGAATTAGGTTTTTAACTAAAGTTTCTTTTAGTTGCATAAGTATTTACTGTGTCAGCTAATTCCCTGCTCAGACGCCCCCCTTCAGAAAAATCCTGCCCATGTATAAAATTTTCCTCAATCAAAATAACCTCATTTCGTAAAATTACCAGTTTATTTAAAATCACCTCCAACTTGTTCTTTTTATTTCCCTTCATCAAGGTACAGGGCATTTTGGACAAAAACATTTACTCTAATACATTCATGTGAAAACTTCAACCAATTCTTACTCCCTTCTTACTTGTCAAACCACAAATTCTTAATGATACAGAGATGGATCCAGGATTTTCTTTAGGGCAGGGGGGTGCATAATAGGCTGCTTTGATAAACTTATGAATAAAGAAATACCTGCAATTTAAAAGGAACCTGGACAGTCATGTGTTGTAGGTAGGTAGTAGAAATGGTTGTAAATTTAATCTAAAATCTGTTGAGGGTTAAAGTTCTAATGGATCTATTCAAATTAAAATGGTAAAAAAAGAATACTGATACAAAAAATAGTAATTTATAAGAAACACCCCACCATAAAATAAAAGCTGTTCACCATCTACCAAAAAAAATATGATATTTAATATTTTCTGCATAATTTTTTGCCTTTGCACTTCTGACTGCTTTAGCAAGTGAGTTAAGCTTTTTATTGTCAAAAAAAGATTAGTCTTGAACCATCTTTTGGGGTCATGCACTCTTTGTGACAATTTGTATACGTCAAACCATTTAGCATGCCCCTTATCTTTATGGCATCCCTTAAAAACTATGATAGTAATGAAGAGTAGCAAATAAGGATAAAGATATAACTTGTATATTCATGAAACATAAATAAACATTAAATACTAGTTCTTTTGGGGGTGTAACAAGAAAAACTGAATGAAGAGATAGAAATGCAAAGAAGTTTAAAACAAGGGTTTTAAGCTTAAGCAATAAAGCATTTACTAATCACTATTTCTTTTTAAAAATAGTGTTTTAATAAATATTGTCAACTCTGACAAAATCTCAAAAATTTACTAATCATAACAACTTTTACTTTTCATAAGTAAAAGTTTTCATAAGTTAAATTTTACTTTTCATAACAACGTAGCATATCTTTCCACTTTGTAAAGTTCTATATATTTCGGTTAAGTTGCAGAATTCACAATTTTATAAGAAAGGTCTATTTTTGTGTTTCCACAACTGCCATATTTTTTTTTGTTTTTTGTATGGTTGATGTCTATCTCAATATTTTGATGAATGGCTATATGACTATATGGCTATATGAATGCCATATTATAATGGCTAGTCCTGTCAGTTTGGAGCCCTTTGTTAGTATTTCCTCTTCTATTCTTCCTAAAATATTTGAATAAAGACCAAAATTGTCAGAAAATAAATTAACTCTAATAAAGATGCATCTAGGTATGTGCTTCAAACTAAGTATGTGAGTCAAAATGCTCCTTAAAAAAACAATAATCATGTGTTTGTTATTTTTGTATTTGATAGGTATAGATTGGTGATTTCAATTCTCAGGGTTTCAAGCTGTGGTAGATTTCTAATTATTTTTTTTTTTTTTTAAATCTTGAGATTTTCATATTTTCAATTCAAAGTTTAAATTTCGATATGTCTGTTGAGCAGAAATATAAAACTTGAAATTTAATTCAGATTTAGCATTAAGAGAATCGTCCTGTAAAAATTTTGATTTACAGACAACTAATTGTGGAAATATGATTTGATGGGATGTATCAAAATAAATATCAAAATCCCCAGCAGTATATATAGCAGTTTAGACAATTTTATGGACAAATATATGCTACCCCTTTACAAAACATAACTATATTTTGTGACTGGTCGATGTTGAGAAGGTGAGAAATTCTGAAGACGTAGTGCAGTTGCATGCTGTTCCTGTGATTAACTCAAGTTGTGTGAATTTTGACTTTTCATCAAAATTTTATTAGTAAATGCTTTAAAAAAAACCGATGCCATTCCAATGATTCAAACTGAGAATTCAGAGACCCATCTATACCAGCTAAAAAAAAAAAAAAAACAACACATAATTATCTGCCTTCTTTTATAAATAGTTTTCAAAAAATCTGTTCCTTGTAAATGATTACTCCAACCTTTGAAGGAGTATTTTGACTCATATACTTAGTTTTAAGTATATACTTATATGAACCTTTATTAAAATTCTAAAGAGTTTGGCCTTTATTTTATTTTTCTAGGACGAACAAAGGAGGTGATATATCATAGAATTCAGAGCTATAATTCAATGAAAATAGACAGTAAAGTGGCCACCATTTGATCAGTTATTTTTGCACTTCTCATATTTTACCTCTCTTCAGTCCTGAGTTACTCCTCACATGAATTGGACTTAAAGACACCACAAGGGGAAAGATTCACATACATCACAGTGCAAACTATGTTCTGGTCTTGAAAAGGCATGGTCATCAGTCCTACTCATGTTAATTCTTGCTTGTTTTGAGTTTGACTTGCCTATCTATTCTTATTTCTGTTCGTTTTGAGTTTCATTTATTTATTGATAGTGATTTGTGATAATTTTGCTCTTGGAAGATCATTTGACTTTGTTTATGCTCATTTTTTGCATAATGGAGCTCTTTACTTTTCTTTGAAAAACTTGCTTTGTGGGAAAAGTTTCTTAAAGTAATTTCTGTTCATCTTTTTTGACATAGCCTTTTTGACGGAAAAAAAATATTTTACATCTTTTTGGTCTTTTTCTATAAGAATCCATTGTTTGACTTACTATTTGTATGTTGGAGAAGCTTTTTCAACAATTTTTAATGCTGAAATAAATAGTTTTTCTTTTTAATTAATTTTATACCTCCTCAGGTTTACCTAAAAAATAAAACTCAATTCCATTTCCAAAAGATCCTATCTACGCTATTTGACAACCTGAATACACTTACACCCTTTTTGTGTATTTAAATTGCAAAAGTAGAAGTGTAGTAGCATTAGCCCCAAAAGTTTCATCTTAATACCCCCAGTTGGTCTCTATATATTACTGAGGTGTTTTATGGGCAGCCATATGCACAATACCTTTTGATTGAGTTTTAATGCAACATTTAAGTTTAAAGCATAATGGGCCAATTGCATAATTGCGTGGGATTGACATGCCCAATATCCCTAGAGTCATAGTTGCTAGACTGTTCTACTACGCTGAACAAAGTTGCTTTTTCAAAATTTTGACTTGGTGTGTTTGGAAAACGAAGGGACTTCGTTTAAAGATAAAGGCTGCTAGCCCTCCAATCTCTTTTACTCTTTAAAAGGGCACTAGAACTTTTAATTTTGAAACGAATTAGGTCCTTCGTAAGTTTCAATAATATTATAGCTATTATAGAGTGGCGCTGCTTATAATATTACTTATATGCCCTTTTGAAGACCTGTATGCATACATAATTTTTGTTTAATTGAAACTCCTCCTAAACGTTCCCTAAAAGTTTCACCTTAGTACCCTTAGCATCATTAGTTACATTAACCGTTGTAGTAGCATTAATAGTATACACAGTGCCTTCTGGCTAGTATAAAATCTGGCACACCTTACCCATAAAGGTCTAACTTAACGCTGTAAGCCATTCTTTGTTACATTTTTGAAAGTCAACATGCTCATAGTTTGTTTTGATTTAGTTCAACATGAGCCTAAGTATTCCTTAAAAACTTCACCTTAACACCCGTAGCTTGCATTGTAACAATAGTTATAGTAGCATTAGTAGCAGTATGCACATAGTTTTGGTTTCTTCATACCTTTGGTTTCTTCAGAATCCCCTTCAAAACCTGCTAAAAGTCTCAACTTAATTCATTCAGCTAGTATTTCTGATACTTTCTATTGATGACCTGTGTGAACATAGTTCATTTTGATTTAGTTCCATACAGTTTCAATATATCCTATATTTTTTGCCTTAATACCTTTAGTAGTAGTAGCATTAAAGCAGTATAATTAATAGTAGCCTTAGCTCTAGTGGCAGTAGTAGTAGTAGTAGAATTAGCAATAATAGTAGCAGTAGTGGTAGCCTGAGCAGAAGCATTAGGATGCAAATGCTTTCTTTTGGTTAGTTCTACATCAACAAGCCCTGTTAGTTTTAACTTCATTCACCAAACTATTTCTAAGATATTGCTCTTACACCCATTTGACGACCTGCATACAGACAGCGTTTTGTGATTCAGTTCACCTTCCCTCCTCAAATTTTTTTGAAGATTTCACATTCATACCCTTAGGCATAGTCGTAATTCTAGTCGCAGTAGTAGTATTGTTATTACTGGTAATAGTAATAATAGTAATAGTGGTAGTACTAGTAGCAGCAGTAGTATTAATATATTACCTTTGGTCAGTAGAACATCCCTCTCATCAAGTCCTGGAAGTTTTAACTTAATGCTATTAGTCATTGCTATGATATTGCTGATATGATAACCTGTATATTCGTATACTTCTTGAAATTTTTATCTGAATGCTCTTAGCCATTACAATGAGTTGCAAAAGAAGTAGTAGTTGAAGTAGCAGTAGTAGTAGTAGCAATATATTTAGAATGGATAGCAGTATTAACAGTAGTGTGCACATATTGCTTTTTTATCAGATGATCTTCCACTTTAAGCATTCCCTGAAAGTTCCAACTTAATACCCACACCAATTCTGGAAATATGGTCTTTTGACATTGTGTATGCACATAAAATGTTATGATTTAGTTCAATACCCCCCCCCCCCCAACATTCTATGAAAGGCTCACCTGGATGCCCTTTATCTTCTTGGATAGAAAGTTGCATATATACATACTCAATAACATGTACTATATGTAAACAATGAACAAAATACCTAACCTACAGCCTTTGCCCTGAGGACTCAGGGGGGGGGGGATATCCCCAAAGACATAGTCACTGGACCTTTCAACAATGCTGAACAAAATAGCTCTCTTAAAGTTGTCATTGCATATGTTTTGGGGAATGATAAGCTTGGGGGGACTTATTTCCCTACATTCACTTTTGAATCTTAAAAAGGGCACAAAACTTCCGACTTCTAATAAAATGAGCCCTATCTGATCCAAAGTTTATGTGACCACCCGTTCCACAAAAGTCTTATATGCCCTGGGGCATGACATACAACCCTTTCCCTTGGGCGATTATGTCAACCCCAAAATCATCCATTTTTGTTATTTGCACTATTGGTTCCAAATCATCTATCTCACAATTTCGATGAAATGCCTTCGAGGAAAAGAGAATATCAGGGAGAGGGGATAGATGTCCCCCATTACGTTTCACTCTTGAAAGAGAACTAGAACTATACATTCCCAATCAAATGATCCTTCTCTAACGGTCACATGACAGCCTCTTCTACAAAAATCTTATTTCCCCTGGGACATAACTTACAACCTTAACCCTCCGTACTCTGGGGGGTCGTGTCAACCCCAAAGGCCTTGGTATGTGATCTTTATACTATTTTTGAACAAATGGCTATCTCTAATTTCCATCAGAAGCATTCAGGAAAATAAGATGTGGAGGGTTAGCTGCCCTCTGATCACTTTGACTCTTAAAAAGGCTGCTAGAACTTCTGATTATCAATCCAATGAGCTTTCCTGAGGGCTATGGGGGTTGTCATCCTCAAAAAATAATTTCCGGACCTTTCAACTATGCTGAACAAATGGCTACCTCAAAATTTTGATTGGATTTGTTTAGGGAAACGATGGTCATGGCAGGGTCTGGTTACCCTCCAATCACTTTTGATTATTCAAGGGCACTAGCCTTTCAATTTTCAATTGAATGAGTCCTATTTGAAGTTTATACAAGAGCCCTGGTTTCAAAAAATATATTTTGTGGCCACATTGCTCTGTACTTGGGCAGTGCTATTGCGCTGCCTATGAAACAGGAAATGGTTCCACTTGTTTCTCTTCACGATTCATTGTGGCAACAAGGAGAAACTTTACTCTATGAAAAAAATCTTAAAGAAAATGAAAAATCTCACAAAATCCTGGTTTTCGTGTATAAATAGACCTATGATGGAGCTGGGGGGGGGGGCTAAATAATATTTTCTTTTTGGTGTCTTTGGTAGGCTATTATGTTTATTTTTTTCATAAATCATTATCGATAATATTTCTCCTAGGGACTGGGCCTCCAGAGGGGGACTAAAAAATATTTTCATTTTGGTGTCTTTGGTAGGCTACTTTAATATTTATTATGTTTGTTTTTTCATAAATCATTATCGATAATATTTTTCCTAGGGACTGGGCCTCCAGAGGGAGACTAAATAATATTTTCATTTTGGTGTCTTTGGTAGGCTACTTTAATATTTATTATGTTTATGTTTTCATAAATCATTATTGATAATATTTTTCCTAGGGACTGGGCCTCCAGAGGGTCGTCTCTTCTGTGCCGTGGGTTCTCTAGGGCCCTTATCAGTGCCACTAGTGCTTGCTGAATATGAAAGAGACGAAATATGAAAAGTTATTTGAAGCTTATCACTATAATTACCATCTTCTTGAGAATTTGGAAGATTAGTGTATTATAATAAGAAAAACCATTCTTCTGGTTTTATTCTATTGAGCAAACCAAAATGACCATATAATCATTCAGTTAAAGCTTTGCTTTATAAGACCAAGTTACTTTTTGAATAGATTAGTGACATAGGCTAATGTAAATCTGATCCTTAAGACGGGGAGGGGGGGAAGATGATTCTGAGGAAAGAAAACACCAAATGAAAGTTTGCATTTTGTTTGATAGGATTACAACATCACAACCCAAAGTTATAAAAAACTGGGTAGAATTTCATTAGATAGAAACTGAATAAGCACAGGAAGATGCTACCATTGTAATGTGTGGATCTAAGATAAGGAAATGATAAATGGGGATATCATAGGATCTTTTTTTTTCTATTTTTCTGGTTTTTTTTTCATGTATATTCTCCTATTTTTATACAATTGATCTGCTCTTTCTGTCTTTTTTACGCACCCTCCCCCTCAACACAAAATTTAGCTGAAGTATGAATATTCTTGACTGTTGCTTTATCTCTCCCTGTGTTATTTTTGAGCTCTGTCTTTTCTTTTCAGGTATTGGTGAATGAATCCTCTGCAGACTTCTGCTGAAAAGGGTCTTGAGAAATGCTTGTATTTCTTTCCATCTAGAAAGAGGCTACCTGCTTCAGCTTTGAAGCCTTAGCTGTTGATTTTATTCAGATAAATTTCAAGAAGGCTTTCAGAAAGCCTTGGAAAAGGCTTTTGTCAAGCTACAAGTTTTAGTTGCATAAATTTGTCCGTCAAGGTTTCCCAAAATGAATAAAATCTCAAAGAATAGGTCTCGAGGAAGCCAGAGTAGGGCAGCAAAGACTTTGGCAAAAAAGAAGTTTGAAAAATGCAAAAAGATAGAGAAGAGTCATGAGTCACCCATATCAAAAGGTCTTAAAGATAAAGGAGTTTCCAGTGCTACGGCTTGTCTAAATGTATATCAGGGAAAGAAGGAAGAACTAAGAATTTGCCTAGATACATTATTTGTAAATAATTTTCCTAGACAAGAAGAAGATTATATGATGTTTTCTTCTGATGATGAAACACTATTGGATACTTGCATTTCAGCTGAAGATTCCTTTACGGACAAAATTGAATATGAAAGTCCTATTAGAAAATCAAATATTTTGAAAATATCTACTGATTATCATGAAAAAAGTGGAACAGGAAAATATGTGGATATTGCAAAAGCAAAACTCAACCAAAATAAGAGTGATACTCTTGCACCAAAATCACCAGAAAATGCGAAATGTGGTGACACACCTGACATCTCTTCTATTTTAGATAATGCTGAAAGTCCAATTAAAGGGTCAAATCATGTCAAAGTGTTAGCTGACAGTCAAAAAACAAAGAGGAGAGGAAGACACTTAAAAGATATTGTAAAGACAAATGTTAGCCACACTAAGAATTTGAATGTTCAGCAACAACTGATGAAAAATTCCAAGTTTTCTGGTACACCCAGTTATAGTCTTGCACCAGAAAATGCAAAATATGATGATACACCTAATTTCTCTTCCATTTTGGATGCTGTTGGAGAATCAGATCGTTTCAAAGTATTAGCTGATAGTCCTAGGAAAAAGGGGACAGGAAGACGTGCTCTAAAAGATATTGTAAAGACGAATGTCAGCCACACTAAATGTTTTAATGTCCAGCAACAACTGATGAACACTTCCAAATTGGCTGATACACCCAGTCACAGTCTTGCACCAAAAAGTGCAAAATCTGGTGAGTCGCTTAACCCCTTCTCCGTTTTTGATACCGTTAAAGAATCAAATCGTTTAAAAGTGTCTCCTGATAGCTCTAAGATAAAGGGGAGAGGAAGACGTACTCTAAAAGAAGTCGTAAAAATCGATGTTGGCCATACTAAAAGTTTGAGTGTCGAGCAACAACCAATGAAATCTTCAAAACTGTCTGATACACCCTGTGCTTCTTTAACTTCGAATGCTGTTCGAAGACCATTAACAAGACTTAACAACCTAAAAATATCCACTGATAGTCTCAAGATCAAAACGAGAGAAAAATATGCAACAAAATGTAACCAGACAAAAAGCCGAAGTTTCAGAAAAGAATCTACAAAAAGTTCCAAACTTGATATCTCCAGTGTTTCCCCGATTTTAGACATCGTTGAGAATTTAGATAGTTTGAAAACGCCATCTGATACTCACCAACAAAAGGAGATAGGAGGTTCGGCTGCAAAAAGGATTGCAAAAACAAGGACTAGCCAAACCCAAAAGCGTAGCGTTGAGCAAGACTCTAAGAAAGTTGCAAAACCTAGTCATGCGCCCGATCCTTTGTGTGCTTTGGGTGATACCCAGACGTTTGTGAGGGAGACAAGGTCACGTAATCCATATGTGCAAGTTGTATTTTCTTCTTTTGGAATGACACCCTCAAAAGTTATTTCTTATAAAAGGTTGTCTAATTGCATTCCCGTTAGTATTTCTGCAGTTAATACTTCTAAACAGGTTAATTCAAATGCCTCTTGTAGAACTAACAAGGAGGTAAAGATGAAAAAGTCAGTAATGCCTTCACTTCAAACTACGTGTAGAGTTTCTCCTAGAAAAAGACGTAATATTTCCACTAATCCCTCCAAGTCTGAAATCAAAACTGTTAAAAAAAGCACCATTAAAGAAAAATCCGACTTGTTATTAAAATCTTTTTCAAATGAAAGTATAAGTTCGACAAAGAAATTACCTAGCTGCAATAAGGCCACGCCACGCTTCAGTTCTGTAGAGACTAAACAGCAGAAAACAACAAGCAGAAAAACAGCAGAAAAAGAGCAGAAAACAACTTATGATTCAACATCGTCAGTATTATTGCAATCAAATGGACTCTCACCTTTAATGATTTCACATATGTCTAGTGCAAGAGTCTTAGTAAAACCTATTTTGAAGCCTTTTCAAAGTCCATTGGTCTGTACATTATCTCCTTCTTCTTCTTCTTCTGTTAGTGAGCCATCTATTGCTGTTGGTTGTGTTTCAGATAATGATGATTTTGAAGACTTTGGATTTTTGGGATGCACACCCCTTCCTCCAGTTTATTGTGGTAGTGTTAAGTCAAAACCAGAAGAAGAAGTTGATATATCCTGCTGGAATGATGTGTCTCAAAATGTTACATGGCAACCAAAATCTGCTAAAGAGCTGCTGAGAAAGGAAGCAGAGAGGAAAAAAGTTGAAAACGAGCTGATAGTATTTGCAAAGCGAAAGGAACTGAACCAAAAGGTAGAAACAAATAAAGTAAAGAGAATAAAACTAAATAAAGTTAGAAAAACCATTGCAAAGAGTAAAGAATTTAATAGCAAGATTTCTAAAAAGGAAAAGGGTAAAATAGTTAAGCAAAACCCAAAAATTGGTTCAAATTCTGAAAAGGCAACTTCTAAAACTTCAAAAAAAGCTTTAAAACAGGAAAGTACATCTTCAAAAGCTGAGAACCCAAAACCTACTAGAAATAAGAAAACAAATAGAAGCGCTACAACTCAAAAAAAGAACAGGAAAAAGCCTGAACCAGAAATAGGTAAAGAAAATTTGAAAAAGCCAAAGAAGGGGAAAGCAAAACAAGATTATATGAGGTGCCTCTTAGATGTTGTGAAAAATAGAACATGTAAGTATTTCTTTTAATTCTATATTATCTATTTTATTTGCCATTTTTTCTATTATTATGTTGTCTCTAGGTCATGATAGCTGGTAGTAAAGGTGTGGTGACTGTAGTAACAAAAGTGTTCAAAGAGGGGTTTACTTCCTCGTTACACCTCACTCTTTACGCTAAAGTATTTTTAGTAATTTCAGCTATTTATTCTACGACCTTTGTGATTCGGAGGTCATTCTTAAGGAATTGGGACGAAATTTAGTCTTTAGGGTAAAGAGTGAGGTATCGACGAGGGTTAAACCCCCTCATACACGCAAGAAAAACATACGAATATAGAAGTTCGTTACGTAATTTAATTGGTAAGTTACGTATATTTTTCACCAATGAAAACATTTGTAAAAAATTAAAAGTTCTAGTTGCTTTTTTAAGTAATCAAAAAATTGGAGGGCAACTAGGCCTCCTCCCTCGCTCCTTTTTTTCTCAAAATCTTCCGATTCATTGCAATTAATTAATATGCAAATTTCGTTTTAATTATTTATGTTCGGAGAGCCAAGACCAAAACATGCATTAATTCTAAAACGTCCAGAACTTAAATTAAAAAAAAAGTTTTTTTTTAAATGAAAGTAAGGAGCAACATTAAAACTTAAAACGAACAGTAACAAATGACTGAACTGACGTAGAACTGAATACTAAACACTTTATAAAGCTCTTGTGTGTTTCGTTGGAGGGTAAACGTTGGATAACATAGTATGTCACTTGCTTGGTACCTTATAAACGTCTTGTTTCTTCTGTATAAAAATCGCGCTCAGCTGAACTTTAAGGGGATTGACTTTCTTGGACTTGGGTCTAAAAATTCCCTGGCTTTGCATTAATAATTTCATAATGCCAGAGCGTGATGCGCATTGGTAATGTGGTCTGCGTTCCCTGGCCCGCGAAAAAGGAGAGTTTACTTTCTATATGTTTTGAGTTTAGTTAATAACGAGTTCAAATCAAACTCCTCATTTAGGTCAAATCTTTGTATCTACAATCAATACATAACTCCTAGTTTTGTAACGTGATCAGAGTTTTGGAATGACCCTAGCTGAGTGGATGAGGTGCTGCTTTTGCAATTATGTATCCTTTGGAACGAGCCTCAAATCTTATTGTCGTCAATCCTTTTTTTATAGAGGGCAGTATTGTGACTGCAACCTCATCCGCCATGGGCGTGAGGAGCTTGCGGTTAAATAAATTCCGATAAAAATCTGAATTTCAGATGGCAGGTAAGGCGGAAAACGCTGGTCCCGCTGCAGGGGCTGGTAAGCACCAGAATTATGATTACTGTATCGAGGATCCATTATGAGATAAAGTAAACTCATCAATATCAAAAAGTTAGCTTTTGGATATATAGGATAATAAACATTGTTCAGGAATTTAAGAGTAATTTGATAGTCCTTACTTGTGTTTTGTGGCACATAATACCACGCTAATGCCAGACAATATTATATCATGCCAGGTTTGCATTTCAAGCCGGCTTTTGATGCACCAGCAATTCGTCTGTATCGTTATGCAATAGCTTTGTACGCTTCTAAGCCAAAAACCATAACTTACTACGAGCTATTATGGCATACTTAATATTTGCTGCTATAGTGACTACAGCTTACTTACTGTAATAACATACAATAAATACTTTCTTAATTTTTCTAAATAATAAACTCGTCTTCTGTTGAAATCATTTTTTCAAACAGTTCGTGGTAACGAACTGTAGTAAGGAGCGACCCGGCTCAATAGTAACCGATACTCTAAAAAATGGAATTTTGATACCAATAGTTACATCAAAAGAATCGCCTTTTAATGCTGATTTTAAATATATAAGTTTCATCAAGATCAGTTATACCCATTAAAAGCTACGAGCCTGCGAAACTTTGCATCATTTTAGAAAATTGGGGGAAACACCCTCTAAAAGTCATACAATCTTAACGAAAATCACACCATCAGATTTAGCGTATCAGAGAACCTTATTGTAGAAGTTTCAAGCTCCTATGTACAAAAATGTGGAATTTCGCTTTTTTTTTTTGCCAGAACACAGATCACGGATGCATGTTTATTTGTTTGTTTTTTTGTTTGTTTTTTTTTCCCAGGGGTCATCGTATCGACCCAGTGGTCCTAGAATCTTGTGAGAGAGCTCATTCTAACGGAAATTAAAATTTCTACTGCCCCTTTTAAGTGACCAAACAATTGGAGGGCACCTAGGCCCCCTCCCACGCTCATTTTTTCCCAAAAGTCACTGGATCAAAATTCTGAGATTTTATTCACCGTAGTCGAAAAACCTTATAACTATGTCTTTGGGGTTAGGACAAAATTTAAGCTTTAGGGTAAAGACCGAGGTATCGACGAGGGTTGAACCCCCTCATACACGCAACAAAAACATACGAATATAGAAGTTCGTTACGTAATTTAATTCGTAAGTTACGTATATTTTTTACCAGTGAAACGTTTGTAAAAAATTAAAAGTTCTAGTTGCTTTTTTAAGTAATCAAAAAATTGGATGGCAACTAGGCCTCCTCCCTCGCTCCTTTTTTCTCAAAATCTTCCGATTAATTGCAATTAATTAATATGCAAATTTCGTTTTAATTATTTATGTACGGAGAGCCAAGACCAAAACATGTATTAATTCAAAAACGTCCAGAAATTAAATAAAAAACAAGTTTTTTTTTAATGAAAGTAAGGAGCAACATTAAAACTTAAAACGAACAGAAATTACTCCGTATATGAAAGGAGCTTTTCCTCCTCAACGCCCCGCTCTTTACGCTAAAGTTTCTTACTTTTTAAAAATAGAGTCAAGAGCGGGGCATTAAGGAGGGAACAGCCCCTTTTATATACGGAGTAATTTCTGTTCGTTTAAGTTTTAATGTTGCTCCTTACTTTCATGTAAAAAAACTTGTTTTTTTTTATTTAATTTACTAAAGATTGAATATTTCTGTAACCTTTTTATAGATCGTTCATTTGGCCAACATTTGAACGCACTGGTATGTTGGCACCATGCCAACTGGTGCCTTATCCAGGTAACACAAGTAACAAAAGGCAAAACAAATAAAAAATATTTTAAAACCGTGAATTTCTTTTGTAAATGGATATTTCGGCTCTAGAGCTAAGAGCAGTCATCAGCGAATCTTCATCATCGCTTTAGGGAAGTTCAACCAAGACCGACCGAACAAAACCACTAAACAAGGCAATTTATTCCAATAAAACAAATCAAGAGCATATTTTTAATGCAATCCTTGCTTTTTTGGCAACTAACCTAAAAAATATTTTTGATACAAGTTCATTGTCATTAACTATTGCTTTTGCTATATAATGTGATATTTTTTTTTTCATTAAACTTTTGTATAATCTGTTGGGTAAGTATTCTTCTAAATCTCTATTTTAAAAAGTATTATTATTTAACTTAACTTTTGTTTCTATTGTCACTCCGAACATTTTGTTTAATAGGCCACCCAAATTATTACTAATGAGGGCAGTGTTTTCAAAAAGTTATATGTATTACCCTACAGGTACTAATACATATATATATATATATATATATATATATATATATATATATACATATATATGTATACATATATATATACATATATATATGTATGTACCCTACATATATATGTATATATGTAAGGTGTAGTTATATGTAAGGTTTTCAAAATTGCAAGGCTGCTTAGAACCGAATTACAAGAATTTAAAGCCTTTGTAGAATTGCAATTTAAAGCCTTTTTTTACATGTTCCTTATGTTGTTGCAGACGTTTTTCAAAATTTGTGTGGTTCTTCTGTCAAAATAATTACCTTAATCAGACGGTATTCGATACACCACTCTTTGACGAGTAACTAGGGTCTTAGTTTTACCATAAATTCGTAATTTTTATGGCACTTGGTATTTACCATATGACATATAGCGATCGCAAATTCTGTCGGTCTGTCTGTCCCGCTTTTGCTAGTTTAGGCACTTCCAGATAAGCTAGGACGATGAAGTTTGGCAGGCTTATCAGGAACCCGACCAGATTAAATTAGAAATAGTTTTTTCCCCGACTCGACCATCTGGGAGGGGGAGTGGGGGGACGGTTAATTCAGAAAAGTTTTTAATTCAGAAAATTAGGTGTTTTTAACTTACGAACGGGTGATCGGATCTTAATGAAATTTGAAATCAGAGCTCTTATTTTAAACCCTGACCGGATCTGGTGACATGGGGGGGAGTCGGAGAGGGAAACTTAAAATCTTGAAAACGCTTAGAGTGGAGGGATTCGAATGAAACTCGGTGGAAAAAATAAGCACAAGTCCTAGATACGTGATTGACATAACCGGAACGGATCCTCTCTCTTTGGGAGAGTTGGGGGCAGGGTTAATTCTGAGAAATTAGAAAAAATGAGGTTTTTTTAACTTACGAAGGAGTGATTGGATCTTAATGAAATTTCATATTTAAAAGGACCTCGTAACTCAGATCTGTTATTTTAAATTTCGACTGGATCCAGTGTCATTTGGGGGAGGAATCTTGGAAATCGCTTAGAGTAGAGAGATCAGGATGAAACTTGGTGGAAAGAATAAGTATAATTCCAAGATACGTGACTGACATAACCGGACCGGATCTGCTCTCTTTGGGGGAGTTGGGGGGGATTCGAGAAAATTAGAAAAAATGAGTTATTTATAACTTACGAACGGGTGATCAGATCTTAATGAAATTTGATATTTAGAAGGATCTTTTGCTTCAGAGCTCTTATTTTAAATCCCTACCAGATCTGGTGACATTGGGGGAGTTGGAGGGGGAAACCGTAAATCTTGGAAAACGTGAAAATTGAGGTATCTTTATTTTACGAATGGGTGATTGGATCTTAATGAAACTTGATATCTAGAAAGATCAAAGTCAGATCCGGTGATATAGGGGGTTGGAGGGGGGGGGGGCAGAAATCTTGGAAACCTGAAATATTGGAAAACGTCTAGAGTGGAGAGATCTGGATGAAACTTGATGGCGGATCCGCTCTCTTTGGGGAACTTGGGGGAATTTCCAGTGGTTTGGCGAGTTCGGTGCTTCTGGACGTGCTAGGACGATAAAAATTGATAGGTGTGTCAGGGACCTGCACAGATTGACCTGATAACAGTCATTTCCCCGATTCAACCATCTTGGGGGGGGGGTCGAGCGAGAGGAAAAATTGAAGAAATTATGTATTTTTAACTTACGAATTGGTGATCGGATCTTAGTGAAATTTGATATTTAGAAGGACCTCATGTCTCAGAGCGTTTATTTTAAATCTCGAACGTATCCGGTGATATTGGGGGAGTTGGAGGGGAAAACGGGAAATCTTGGAAAACGCTTAGAGTGGAGAGATCGGGATGAAACTTGGTGGGAAGAATAAGCACAAGTCCTAGATACGTGATTGACATAACAGGACTGATTCCGCTCTCTTTGAGGGGGGGGGGCGTGTTAATTCGGAAAAATTAGAAAAATTGAGGTATTTTTAATTTTATTAAGGGTGGCCGGATCTGAATTAAATTTGATATTTAGAAGGAACTCATGTCTCAGAGCTCTTATTTTAAATCCCTATTAGATCTGGTGACATTGACGGAAGTTGCAGGGGGAACCTTAAATCTTGGAAAACTCTTAGAGTGATCGGGATGAAATTTGGTGGGTAAAATAAGCAGATATCGTAGATACGTGATTGACGTAACCGGACTGAATCCGCTCTCTTTGGGGTGGGGGTAGTTGGGGGTCCAGTGATTTGGCGAGTTGGGTGCTTCTGGACGTGCCAGGACGATGAAAATTGGTAGGCGTGTCAGGGACCTGCACAAATTGACTTGATAAAGTCGATTCGACCATCGGGGGGGGGGGGCTGAAGGGAGAGGAAAAATTAGAAAAAATGATTAATTTTAACTTACAAGTGGGTGATTGGATCTTAATGAATTTTGATATTTAGAATGACCTCCTGTCTCAGAGCTCTTATTTTAAATCCCGACCGGTATTAAGCCTCTGATTTTCCTTTTAAATCAATCTCCTTTTAAATCAATCTGAGAGAAAGAGCTCTCAGCTCTGAGCTCTGAGTGTCTCAGAGCTCTTATTTTAACTCTCGACCGGCATTAAGCCTCTGATTTTTCTTTTAAGTCCCTCTATTGGCTCTTAGAATTTTGCTAGAGCTCATTCCATATGAGCTCTCGGCTCTTGGATTTTCCGACCTCGTCACAAGTGCCATATGACCTTTTAGCTCTTGTAACAGGTCATATGACCCTGGCAACAGGTCATGCCAGGCAATACCAGGCGCCATTTGGTATTCACATATAAAAAAGTGCGACATTAAGGCCAAACGACATTGGCCAAAATCTGGCCACATCCCTCCTGGTGTTCACATCTAATTTAAGATGAAATATCTTAAACCGGTATTATGAAGAAAAGACCAAACGACATTGGTCAACATTTGTCCACATCCCTCTAGTGTTCCCATCAATCAAAGGGTTAAACATCCAAAATTGATAATACGAAAATAAGGCCTAACAACATTGGCCGACATTTAGAGCACCCCTTTCTGGTGTTAACATCGAACAAAACATTAAACATCTAAAATTGATTATATGAAAATAAGGCCTCACACCATTGGTCAGAATTTGGAGACATAATTTCTGGTCTTCATGTCTTACAAAAGATCAAACGTCTACACTTGATGGCATGAAAATAAGGTCAGAATTCGGCCACATCTCTTCTGATTCACATCTAAACAAATCAAATATTTAAAATTGATGTTACAAAAAAATGGAAGAGCTGTTATTTTATGGCTTTTCCTTAGGAAAAGAAGACAATTTTTCTTAGGTTCTTTTGCGAAAATGAGATGACATAAATGATGAATGAGCCTTTGGCTGAGTTTCACTTTGTTTTTCACTTTCCTCTCCCCAATGTGGAACTAACTTGACCATGAGTGCCACTAGAGAGGGGCTAGGAGGGAATAGCCCTAAACTTGAGAACAAGAGGCAATATAAAAATTTGCTTAAAAAAAGCAAAGAACAAAAATAAATTATAAAGAAAAGGTTAAACTAAACGTTGGTAGCTATCAGTAGGTGGATAACTGGCTAAATCTCTAGTTAAAAAAAATGTTGTTTGGTTTTGTGTTATTCTTAATACTTTTTTTGTTCCTCTTTTTTGGGCGTCTTGTAAGCGATTATAGTATCAGAACATATCAAACGGTTCGTGGTAACGAACTGTAGTAAGGAGCGACCCGGCTTAATAGTAACCGAAACTCTAAAAAACGGAATTTTTATAACAATAGTTACATCAAAAGAATCGCATTTTGATGCTGATTTTAAATACATAAGTTTGGTTAAGTTTAGACTTACCCATCAAAAGTTACGAGCCTGAGAAAATTTGCCTTCTTTTAGAAAATAGGGGAAACACCCCTTAAAAGTCATTGCATCTTTACGAAAATCACACCATTAGATTCAGCGTATCAGAGAACCCTACAGTAGAAGTTTCAAGCATCTATCTACAAAAATGTGGAATTTCGCACTTTTTGCCACAAGACAGATCACGGATGCGTGTTTATTTGTTTGTTTTTTTGTTGTTGTTTTTTTCCCCAGAGGTGATCATATCGACCCATTGGTCCTAGAATGTCGTGTGAGGGCTCATTCTAACGGAAATGAAAAGTTCTAGTGCCCTTTTTAAGTGACCAAAAAATTGGGGGGCACCTAGGCCCCCTCCCACGCTCATTTTTTCCCAAAGTCACCGGATCAAAATTCTGAGATAGCCATTTTTTTCAGCATAGTCGAAAAAACCTAATAACTATGTCTTTGGGACGACTTACTTCACCAAAGTCCCCGTGGGAGGGGCTGCAAGTTACAAACTTTGACCAGTGTTTACACATAGTAATGGTTATTGGGAATTGTACAGATGCTTTCAGGGGGATTTTTTGGTTGGGGGGAGGGGGTTGTCCGGGGGGATCTTTCCATGGAGGAATTTTGCATGGGGGAAGAAAATTCCACGAAGGGGGTGCAAGATTTTTTAGCATTTTTTTAAAGAACAAAGAAAAAAATATGAAAAAGTTTTTTTCAACTGAAAGTAAGGAGCAGCATTAAAATTTAAATAGAACAGAAATTATTACGCATATGAGCGGTTCACCTCCTCCTAATACCTTGCTCTTTACGCTATAGTAACTATATTAATTTCAACCATTTATTCTACGGTCTCTGTGATTCAGGGGTCATTCTTAAGGAATTAGGACAAAATTTTCGCTTTAGTGTAAAGAGCGAGGTGGTGAACCCCCTCATATACGCAATAAAAACATACAAATATAGACGTTCGTTTCGTAAGCTAATTCGTAAGTTACTTGTATTTTTACTAATAAAAACGTTCGTAAAAAATTTAATGTTCTAGTTGCTTTTTTAAATAACCGAAAAGCTGGAGGGTAACTATGCCTACTCCCCCGCTCTTTTTTCTCAAAATCGTCCGATCAAAACTATGAGAAAGCCATTTAGCCATAAAAATAAATTAATATGCAAATTTCGTTTTAATTATTCATGTGCAGAGAGCCAAAATCAAAACACACCTTAATTTAAAAACGTTCAGAAATTAAATTTAAAAAAAACAAGTTTTTTTAACTGAAAGTAAGGAGCGATATCTAAACTTAAAACGAACAGAAATTACTCCGTATATAAAAGGGGCTGTTCCCTCCTCAACGCCCCGCTCTTTACGCTAAAGTTTTTTACTGTTTTAAAAAGTAGAGTTGAGAGAAAGAGTCAAACTTTAGCGTAAAGAGCGGGGCATTGAGGAGGGAACAGTCCCTTTTATATACGGAGTAATTTCTGTTCGTTTTAAGTTTTAATATTGCTCCTTACTTTCAGTTAAAAAAAACCTGTTTTTTTTTATTTAATTCATATACAAAAGGCAGGAATTAAGCAGGGGTGGATCCAGGATTTTTCTTAGCGGGGGGGGGGGGGCTCATAATAGGCTGCTTCGGTAAACTTGCGAACAAACAAGTACAAGCGATTTAAAGGGAACCTCGACAATTATGCGTTGTAGATAGGTAGTATGGTCGTAAATTTAATCTAAAATCTGGTCTGGGTTAAAGTTCTAATAAATCTATTGGAATTAAAATGATGGAAAATTACTGATACAAAAATAGTAAGTTATAAAAGCCACCCCGCCATAGAAAAATAAAAAGCTGTTCATCATCTGTAAAAAAAAAAAGTGATAATTTCTGCATGATTTTTCGCCTTTGCACTTCTGATCACTATAGCGAGTGAGCTAATCTTTGTATTGTCAAAGAAATTAGTCTTGAACCATGTTTTGGGGTTATTTATTCATTATGACTATTTGTATAGGTCAATCCATTTAGCATGTCGCCTAACCTCATCCCATCGCTTAGTATTGTGATAGTAATGAAGAGTAGGAAATGAGGATTGAGATACAACTTGTATATTCGTAAAAGGTGTATTAAAGATTAAGTACTAGTTCGTTAAGGTTTGCAGCGACAAAATTGAACAAAGAGATAGAAATACATAGAATTCATTTAAAACGAAGGTTTAAACTATAGGTAATAAAGCATTAACTTAAAACCCTAACCATTTTTTTTTAATCGAGTTATAATAAACAAGTGTCAACTTGGACGAAATCTCAAAAATTTACTAATCAAAATTTTCCTTTTCATAAAAACGTAGCGTTTCTTTCCACTTTTAAAAGCTTGATATATTTTTCTTAAATTACAGAAATTACAATTTTAAAAGTAAAAGTCTATTTCTTTATTTCCACTGCTGCCATATCTATTTATTACACATTCGATGTCTACCTCAGTAGTTCGGTGAACGTTTATAATGTCTATTCCTGTAGTTTGGAGCTCTTCGTTAGTATTTTCTCTTTTATTCATCCTAAAACACTCGAATAAAGAAAAAAAATCTCAGGAAAATATAACTCTAAGAAGGAAGGATGCATGTTGGTGTGTGCTTCAAACTAAGCATATGAGTCAAAGTATCCTTAAAAAACAAATAGTTATATGTTGGTTATTTTTGTATTTGATAGGTATAGAGGGTGATTTAAATTCTCAGGGTTTCAAGCTGTGGTAGATTTCTAATTAATTTTGTTTTAATCTTGAGATTTTCAGATATTCAATTCAAACGTTGTATTTATTGCAGAAAAATACAAATTTGAATTTCTTTTAGCATTAGGCATTAAGAAATTCCGCTACAAAGAAATTCTTTCATTGGAAATTATTTTAGCATTTAGCATTAAGTAAGAGAATTGTCCTGTAAAAATTTTGATTTATTAGCAACTATTCGTAGAAACATGATTGGATGGCATGTATCAAAATAAGTATAAACATCCTGATATATATAGTAGTTTATACCATTCTATGGACAAATATATGCAACCTCTGTACAAAGACATAGCTATATTTTGTGAATGTTTAGTATTGAGAAAGTGAGAAATTCTGAAGTAATATTCTTGTTGCATTCCGTTTCAGTGGTTAATACAAGTGGTGTGAATTTCCACTTTTTTTCATCATTTCGTTTGTGAATGTTAAAACAAAATTTGATTCTGCTGATTCAAACTGAGAATTCAGAGAATCATGTATACCGGATTTATAAAAAAATAACACATAACTGCTTGCCTTCTTTTATAAACAATTTTTCAAAAATCTATTTATCTTAAAAGACTAGTCCGACCTTTGAAGGAGTAGTTCGACTCATATACTTCGTTTTAAGTGGACATTTATTTTATAAAAGTTCAGATATTTCTAAAGACTTTGGTCTTTATTTTAATGTTTTAGAATGAACAGAGGAGGCGATATGTCATATAACGCAAAGCTTTAATTAGATAAAAATAGGCAGTAAAGTGGTCACCATTTGCTCGCCGAAATCCAAAACTTAAACTAATAACGTTTTCGCACTTCTAATATTGCACTTCACGTGCTTCTCTTTAGTTATATTTTCTACATAAATTGGTCCCGGAAACTTTAATGAGTTTTACTGTCTCAGAAGTTCTGTTCATGAGCATGATACAAGAAGATGTAATAACTTGGTTGTGGATATTGAAAGTAGTGTGAGATCTGGTTTTACTTTGAAGTATCTTGACCCTTCCGTATAGAATTCGCTTCCAGTGAGCGTTAGAGCGGTTGATCATCTCCGACAGTTTAAACAAGTTAAAGGAGTATTTGGGGGGGGCGTAAGTGGGTATTAGGCCTGGAGGGAGGAGCGGATTGAAGGGGTTGGGGTGGATGGAGTTGTATTTTGATGGTGGTTTTTACCCTGGGGGTGTTTGAGAGAAGGTGATTGTCTTTTTTTTTGTTTTTATTATTATTATTTTAATTAGTCCAGGATGCTTCTATAAATATTTATGTAGTTTTTATCATTATTATTATAATTATTGTTTATTTAGGATGCATTTAGGAATGATTTTATAGTTAATCGCTACGCGTTAGCAAAACTTAAAATTTTCCCTAGCATAGTGAATTATAACTGTTCTGTTTTATATTTCTGTTTATTATGTTAATAAAAGTCAAGTCAAAAAAGTTAAAGTCATACATTTACTTTCTATTGCATAAATCCCCTGAAAAAGAACAATGTTTTTAAAACCACCCTGCTTCGCAAAACAAAAGCAAACCTAAATTTTATGACCGGCAAAACAATTAAAGATATCAATTTCTTCCCCTCTTTGCCAAAGAAAGACTCGAAAAATAATCTTAACAGTAAAAGTAGTTTAAAGATTTTTTTCTCGCCTCGTTGTGACAGAACAATCCTGAAATACCATTTCGATAGCTCAAAGAAGTTAGGATTTAAAATCTCTCCTCTTTGTTGTTACGAAATGAAGATTTTTGCCTCCCAGTTGGCTTTTATGGTAATACGGACAAATTCCATCGTAACATCTAAATTTAATCAAATACTTTTAGGCAGTATGTGTCATCAGTAAAATCTGATACAGACTCCACAAAGTAACTGAAACTTTGTTTCTAATTTGGTTGTAATAAAAACAATCTTAACAATTAAAAACTCATAAATAACTGAACTTTTAAAAACCAATTACAAAAAAACTTTCATCCTACAGCCAACCCAAACAAGCAGCCCCAATCCCAAATCTATCACTATGTATAGGGGGGGGGGCTCTCCCCACCTGGATCCGCCACTGGACTTAACTTGTTGGTATTCAGCCACCCCTCTCTGTGCTTGAGTCTATTTGCAGCCAGGTTATTTTCATTTCATGAAAATATTGCTACCTATTAACATACTTAGGGTTGCACCTAAATGTAATCGCAAATTGTCAATAGCATCACCATTGGAGTATTGCCCACCCCGCCCTCTGTATTTTGAAAACATTTTCTTATTGTGTTCTTGGATTTTACTGAATACTAATAGACTTTTACTGCAAGGGCATTCTGAATGTATTAGGGAAAGACTATATTAATTTCTTTTGGTGCTGTTTTTTCACATTTGAACCCGCATTCTGTTGTTTTTTTCGTTTTATTTTAATTAATTTATTGATTTTCAAGTAGAATTTGCTACTTGGAGATTTGTTTTCATGTTTGAGAAATTAATATGGGCTTTAAAATGTCGAAGTAAATAAATTTACTATCCGTAAATAGCGACGAAGACCACACTGCCTTTCCATACCAAACAAACACAACTTGGGAACAATAGGGAAATTTTTCCAAGACAGTGGAATTCAATTCCACTGTCCTGGTTGAACTTGGTTGAAGTAAGGATGCTACGGCTGTTTTAAAAAGTTTTTAAAAACTTTTTAGTTTTAATTGTCACATTTAAGTTTTAATATATATACATATTTTTTTCTAATGTTGTGCTGAAGACAGCCCTTGGACGTAGGGCCGAAATATCCACTGAATTGAATTCCACTGTCTTGAAAAAGAATAAATAAAAAACTCCTTATTGTTCCTAAGTTGTGTTTTTTTGAACTTACTATCCTCTATATATTATGGTTAGACAAGAAATTAAGTATATAAATAAATAGAATGGAACAGAATATTATGGCCCTTATCAACTATATCAAATATATCACTAGAAAGTGCTACTTTCTACACTTGAAAAGTGAAAGAAATAGATGAAAAAAAGATGAAAAGGTATAAAAGCAAAATTACTACTACAAAGAAGAAAATAGTTTAAAATCGTTTATTTTGAATCAGAGAAAGCAAAAATTGTAATTTGTATTATCAGTCACAATAGAATTTTTAATTTCTGATCGAATGAACCCTTTCTAAAATTTCCACGATTATCCGTTCAATACCGAATAATAGGGGGAAAGGAGATAGAATATAAAAGAATACATAAGAGGCATAGTGCTCTTAACAAAGTCAATGCTACTGTGTTGACTCCAAAAAAAAATATGTTGGAGTTTAAATATATGATGAGAATTTTCTATCTGAACTAGCCAACCAGATATATCTTCTATGGATTAGCGTTATATAAATCAATGTTGATGGACTTACAAGTATTCTTTAATGCATACTGAATTACCAAGGTCATCAAAATGAAAATATTTTGCAATCAGTACTATAGTAATCAGGAAAGTTACAGTTTCTAGAGTTCTATGATGATATGTTTTTTTTGCTTATTTTCTGTTGATTTTCACACATCTTCTTTATTTTTAAGCTTGGCGTCCGCTAAGTGTACTACGTAACTGCATATGGAATTCTTTTTCTTAAAAATTAAATTCCCAGGTTTCCTTAATTTTAAAAGATGAATATTGTTGTGTAACTTCCCACTTAACTAATTTCAGGAATAGGATTTTAATTTATTTTCCTTGGTACTTTAACATTGTTGCAGTAGCTGTAGCTGATGTTCTCTACCTTCGATGAAGTTAGATTCGATGAATTTTTTTTCTGTGTCTGTTTTTGTTTGTATTTTTATTTATATGTTGCATTTAATTTAACGTAATTTTATCCTGTTGATAAATGCTTCCGGAGATGAAGTCGAAATATTCAGATCTTTACTATTTTATTTGTTCCACTGTTTTATTTCAATTATAACCGTTTTTCTCACTAAAAATCTGGTTTAGAGTCATATGTTACTACTGCTACTTACAACTCACTGCAGAAAAAAGGCGCTGGATGCCAACAGAGCTGCTTATGTTCCAGCTCCATCCCAAACTATTTTAAGCCCCCTCTTTTCACCCTCCAAAGAAGTTCAAATTTCTCTCAAATCCTTTCTTACGACCTGTTTCAATGCTATGCGGGAATGACCTGCTTATCGTTTGACCCTAGATGGTTGGTCGGAAAGGATGATCTTTGGTAATCTGTCATCCTCCGCAGGAAGTGTCCATGTCGTCTTAAACTCTTTTCCACTATACCCTTAGAAAGCCTTATAGAATAAACCTTTGTATTTGGAACTTAGAAGAGAAAATTCCATGGGCATTCTGTCCATGGAAGATGTACGCTGTTTTCGCTTTTTCTCAATGTAATTTTTCTTACGCTTCGAGTTTTTTAAACTGTTTTATTTGATCAACTTAATACAACAAAAAACTTTAACCATCAAAGAGGAGCAGAGCCCGTGAAGCTGGATATATCGACATTAACTCGTATTAATATCTTGACAATAACGATGATGATGAAAAAAAACTGGTAAAAGAAAAACGTAAAAAAAAAAAATAGAGAACATGGGGTCGTCTTGACACGGGCACAAAAAAATCGTTGAATTGCTTGCACAACAATTTTATCGAATATTTTACTCAAAATTACAGAATATTTCTAGTGTTATCTCCCAAGTATCAATATATCAACATTTCACAAGTCAAAAACAATCCTTAAGTACGATTGTCAATTAACAATCTTTAAGGACACCTTTGATTTTGGGTGTTAATGATTTTCTATGTTGCAGTTGATGATAACGATGCCTTTTGCGATATGGATGCAAACCTTTGGCGATTTGGCAACGGTGTTACTTCAGGTGATATGGCATATGCAAGTGAAAGTGAAGTTTCTGGCCTATCTTATTTATCCAGTGCAACTCCGCCGTTACAGCACAGTCTGATGGACTTATCAAGACATTCACTGGAAAAGAAAATTGTTCCAGATGCACTTTTAGCTGAGTATGCCACCTTCCTTTTTCCTTGCTGATTTTTTATTTTCCTTTTTTTTTTCTTACTGAGTTTTTATTTTTCTTCTTTTTTTCCTTGTTGAGTTTTTCTCAACATATAGTTGAGAAAACATATAGTACATCTTGCTCAACCTTTTGAAGCCCCTGCAATAGTTGTCTTATATTAAAAAAAAAGCGTCACCGCTGCTGTAACATCGAGCCTACAGTCACGGTTGTCAAAAAAAGAAGATTGCGTCATCAAGCCAATGACCAATGACGTCATCAAGCCAATCTAACAGTGACCGCATCATCAAGCGAGTGCTGCTAGCTGCTCCTTTGTCATATCTGCTCAGGCTTCCTGGTGGTCAATAGGGCAACTGTCAAGAACAACCTCAATACCATTGGTGGATTTTGAAAGTTTGGTGTAAAGTGGGAGACTTGCTGGCTCCGGTTTGCTGAAGAGCTGGCATAAGATCACGACAAATAGGAGCCAACCCTGTGGTGTCTTTAAGATGCTGGGTCAGATGTTCACGTCTGGTCCTGCAGTAAGTACAAGTAAGCAAGTTCTAAAAACAAACATGAAATAAGTAGAGTTGGTTTTTCATATAAAAATAGATACAAATGGAACATAAATTAACCCAAACGGTTTGGAAAGAAGACAATTGTGATAAAAAGCCTAGTTTTTTATATATTTTTGTAAACCTTCATCTAACTCTAGTTGGTTTTTAAGTTTCGAAGTTTCTAATAGTTTTAGAAATAAAGTTTCATCATGATGTTGTAAGCATTAAATTGAATTAGCCTCTTGAAGGCCCCATATTAATCCGCTTATAAAATAATATTAACATGTATCATGGGTGCAGTGACTGCAGAAACCTAGTAAAGAACGAACCCCGTTCCATAGAAACCTAAAATTTTAAAACGCTTTTTTGATGGAAAAAACCGTCAAGTGAGGGAAAAATATTATGTGAAGCTCATTCAGAAATGGTAACTATGATCTCGGTTGATCTTAATGGTAAAAATTTATTGTGGAAAAAAATTTATGGGCATTTCGAAAGATAGCCTGGAATCCCTCGAAAATCGTGTCGGATCGAAATAATGTATTAAAAACGAACATCCTGTAAATAAAATTTTCTTTCTATTATTAAAAAATATACAAAAAGAACAACAATTATCCTAAGTAGTGGTAGGTTTAAACACAAGAGCATTATAATAAAAAGGCTAGCCTATCACACAAAAGCTTCTTTCAAAGTTTTTATCTAAGTTTTATTAGTTTTTAAAATTTTAAGGTTTTAAAAGTTTTCCATATCGTGTATTTTCCGGCCTTCTAATGAGATTAAGCCATCCCGACCCCAAGTTGTCGTAGAAACTTCGGAAGAAAATGTACAAAGCTTCCTTCCGCTTACTTGCAAGCCAGCTGCTGCTGCTATTTATGAAAATATGGAAAACCAAGAGGTTTCCAAAAGATTCGAAAATCTCACTTCTCATTTACAGAAAAAGGGCGATAAGGCAGTGTGCCAATTATAGAGGCATATCTCTTATCGACATTGCAACCAAATTATTCGCCATCATTCTACTACGGAGATTAAAAACAGCGAGAAATAAGAGAACACGGGAAAACCAGATCGGGTTCTGGCCTGACAGAGGATGCTCGGATCAGATTTTGCCCTTCGTTTGATCATGCAACAGGTGGTTCGAGAATCAATCGAAATTAATCTCAAAATAAATAATAATATTTCTTTGAACAGGGACTTGGGGGAATACTCACTAAATTCTTTATACTCAAATTTAATTAAAAATGATCTAACAAAATATTTTACTAAACCGATTTATAATAGTACTGAACCAACTACGAAAAGGCCTTTGAGACAGGCTGCTAAACAAGCAAGATTAGCTTTAAGAAATTGCATCTAATCATTTTATTCTCTTCAGTTTGAATGAGCTTATATTCTCATTTCATTCTTTTCGCCAGTCCTGGTTGAACTTCGTTGAAGTAAGGATGCTAGGGCTATTTTTAAAAAAAGTGTTAAAAAGTGTTTTTAATTATTCAGTTTTTAATCCTCACAATTTGATGTAAGTTCTTTTATATATATATATATATAGTTTCTCTCTTATTCTTGTATTGTGCTGAAGACGGCCCTTGGACATAGGGCCGAAATATCTACAGAAATAATTTCCACTGTCTTGAAATTTTCCCTATTGTCTCTACGTTGTATTTGTTCATTTGAAAAGGTTCACAGCTTCGTCTAAGGTTTGATATGGATTCGAAAGGAGGATGTGATCAAGATGCCTACAGAAGAACATCTAGAGCTCAAGCTGTCTTTTCTCAACTCCACCGACATCTTTGGACTCGTCAAGAGATTAGCTTAAGAACAAAGCTAAGCTTGTATAGTTCGACAGTGACGGCAGTTCTTTGTGGTGTCAAATCCTGGCCCATCAAAGCAGCTCAGGGATGCGCTCTGGAAGTCTTCGACCACCGTTGCTTGCGATCAATCTTGCGCACCCGGTTCTCAGACCAGATTTCTAATGACGAAATCCGCTGGCTCTGGTGGATCAGACACGCTTTACGACGCCCTTACGGTCGCCTCATTAAACAAATACTGCTCGCTGAACCCCTACCAACATGGTGTAGAAGAAAAGGAAGGCAGTTTAGAAATTGGTGGTTTTCCCAAAGTTGGCCACAGATGGGACAAATACTGGCTGAGGTTCGCCGAAGAACTAGCACACGACCAGTCATCATGGGAGACCACCATTTAGGAGCTTTGTTTAGATGCCGGGTGAGGTGGGAACGCCTGGTCCTGCTGCAACTAAGTACAAATAAGTCCTTTAAAAAGTTAGAAGCGATTGAGGGCAGCCAGCCCTCTCCTACTCCCTTCTTAGCTGCCCCAAAGACATCCGATCAAGACTTTGAGATAATCGAGATAGACGATAATCGAAACAGACGAAATTGAAATAGACGAAAGTTCTGATTCAAATACATGACAGGGTAAAACATTTATGTATATATGTTTTGAAGGGCAAAAACATGTCAGTATGTAAAATACTGGCAATTACCAGCTGGCTGTAATCATTGCAGTCTACAGGGATTAAAAAAGAAAAGAAAAAAAAACAACAAAATTTTGTTGCATATTAACCTGAAGCTGTTGCAATAAAACCTGAGCTGAAAAATATTCTGGATTCAAGAGTCAATCCTATTTTACTTATCAATACAATTTTTTTTTTCATCGCCATGTAGATCACGTTCAATTTTAAACCATGTAATTATGACTAATCAACAATCTGAATTCAAGTAGTTCTAGGGGAAGATCCAAGGGGGTTGTGCTTTGGGCACGTTCCTCTCCCCCCAAAGAAAATCAAAAGTTGCACTTATTACAGAGTCAATGGGTAAATAGGGAAAATACCAATGGGGAGCCCAAGTTTCGGTACTGCCCTCTTTAACATTAATTCTGTAATTGTAAGATTTTCTTTCTTTGTTTGTATCATTTTGTTGTTTTTTTTTTCTTTATCGCTATTTTTGTTATTTATTATCGTCCCCATAAGGTGGAGGTTTCTGGGACAGATTAGAGCACGTCTAGTGGTTGATGAGTGATGTTGTTTGACGCCCTAGTTTTAGTCTTCAGACTTTTGTTTATGATTAGATATTCTAATACTTTGTTATTATTATTAAATGTATATGATTAGATGTTCTTTTTTGTAGTTTTGTTTTCTATTAACTTATTTTTTTTTGCTCTTTTTTGTACTCTATATTTACTCCATTTTTATTTTTTTTGGCAGATAGATGTAGAAGAACCTTCTTTTGCACGTAGTTAGTATGTTAAATAAATGAATCTCCCTTCAACCTTCCTTCTTCTTTGTAATACTCATTTTGCATTATTTGGTTTGAAATTTTGAACTCATTTCATATAGCCTTTTTTATGGCACTTGATATTTACCAAGTGACAAATAGCGATCACAATTTCTGTCGGTTTGTCGGTCTGTCTGTCCCGGTTTTGCTAGTTTGGTCACTTCCAGATAAGCTAGGACGATGAAATTTGGCAGGCGTATCAGGGACCAGACCAGATAAATTTAGAAATAGTCGGTTCCCCGATTCGACCATCTGGGGGAGGGGGGTGGAGCGGGGGAACGGTTAATTCAGAAAAATTAGAAAAAATGAGGTATTTTTAACTTACGAACGGGTGATCGGATCTTGATAAAATTTGATATTTAGAAGGATGTCGTGTCTCAGAGTTTTTATTTTAAATTCCGACCGGATCTGGTGACATTGGGGGGAGTTGGAGGGGAAAGCTGAAATCTAGAAAAACGCTTAGAGTGGTGGGATCGGGATGAAACTTGGTTGAAAAACAAGCACAAGTCCTAGATACGTGATTGACATAACTGGAACGGATCTGCTCTCTTTGGGGAAGTTGGGAGGGAGGCTTAATTCTGAAAAATTAGAAAAAATGAGGTATTTTTAACTTAAGAAGGAGTGATCGGATCTTAATGAGATTTGATATTTAGAAGGACTTGTAACCCAGATCTCTTATTTTAAATCCCCATCGGATCCAGTGTCATTGGGAGAGTGGGGGAGGACCGGAAATCTTGGAAAACGCTTGGAGTGGAGAGATCGGGATGAAACTTGGTGGTAAAAATGAGCACAAGTCCTAGATACGTGATTGATATAACCAAAATGGATCCGCTTTCTTTGGGGGAGTGGGGGGGGGGTTAATTTGGAAAAATTAAAAAAATGAGGCATTTTTAACTTACGAATGGTTGATCGGATCTTAATGAAATTTGACATTTAGAAGGACCTCGTGTTTCAGAGCTCTTTTTTAAATCCAGACCGTATCTGGTGACATTAGGGGGAGTTGGAGGGGCAAATGGGAAATCTTGGTAAACGCTTAGAGTGGAGAGATCGGGATGAAACTTGGTGGGGAGATTAACCACAAGTCCTAGATACGTGGTTGTAATAAACGAACTGAATCTTCTCTCTTTGGGGGGTGTGGGGGGGGGGTTAATTCAGAAAAATTGAAAAATTTAGGTATTTTAACTTAAGAACGGGTGACTGAATCTTAATTAAATTTAATATTTAGAAGGAGCTCATGTCTCATAGCTCTAATTTGAAATCCCGATCAGAGTTTGCGAAATTGGGGGGGGGGGAGTTGGAGGGGGAAACTGGAAATCTTGGAAAATGCTTAGAGTGGAATGATCGGGATGAAATTTGGTGGGTTGAATAAGCAAATGTCGTAGATACGTGATTGACGTAACTGGACTGGATCCGCTCTCTTTGGGGGAGCTAGGGGGACCCAGTGCTTACACGAGTTCGGTGCTGCTGGACGTGCTAGGACGATGAACATTAGTAGGCGTATCAGGGACCTGCACAAATTGACTTGTCATGGTCGTGGATTCGACCATCTGGGATGCTGAAGGGAGAGGAAAAATTAGAAAAAATAAGGCATTTTTAACTTGCGAATGGATGATCAGATCTTAATGAATTTTGATAGTTAGAAGGACCTTTTGTCTCAGAGCTCTTATTTTAAATCCTGACCGGCACTAAGCCTCTGATTTTCCTTTTAAACCAATCTGTTGATTCTTAGAATTTCGCTAGAGCTCATGCCATATGAGCTCTTGGTTCTTGGCTCTTTCGACCTCGTCACAAGTGCCTTATGAGCTCTTAGCTCTTGTTTTACTTTATTTTTTTTTATTTTATTAAGGAAACTGGATTTCAACTTATCAAGAAGTTTTTGTTTCTTATTATTAACCAAAACAGGGATAAATTAGAAATCCTTTTTTGGGGTGGGGACATGTCTAAAAGTCGTGCAAGCTTAATTTGATCTTCATATTCATAGGCTAGCGTTCTCATAACTCCCAAGTCCTTCGTTTCATTCAAAAGATTCTAGTAAATTTAAGCGAAAACGAGACAAAATTAAACTGTGCTCAAAAAGAGAGTGATCAATTTAAATTCTAAGCTTGCTGTTTTTAAAATATTTTCTCTAGAATTTTTATTTTGTATTATACCGAAATTTCTCCATTTTGAGGTATTTTTCTGTACCTGAAAAAAGGGGGTGTTCATAAAGTCAGTGACTTATTTTCTTCCTTTTTATTTAGCTCCAAGCAAATCCAAAAAGGAACAAATCAGTTTGGAAATCCCAACAAGACAGCCAATATGAAAAAGAAATTGGAAGATTTATCGCTTTCTGAAAGTTTAGTTAAGAAGAAGAAGATAAAACTTCTCTCAAAGAGCTCCTCTTGTTCTCCTGTAAACATTCCGAATTTTGAGTATAATTTTATGGACGATGATAGTTCAGATGATGATTCTGATGGATTAGCTAGTGTCAGTAGTGGTAATGTATTAAATGTGCCTTATTTAAACGAAGTAAAACTTGCAGAAAAGAAACCTAAGGAATTTGTGAAATTGAGTTTGGCAACTAAGCATAAGGATAGTAAACTGTGATCGGTTATGTAGAATTTGGTTTTCAATCAAAAGTACCTTCTAATAAACGTATGAGTAAAAGAAAGTGTTTTTTTTTTCGTTTTTTTGTTACTTTTTACTTTTTTTCTTTGTTTCTGACCTTTAAATTAATTGTTTACAAAAGAGTGCAGTGAAATATACAATTTGAAAAGAAAACTTGTTTAAGAATTTGAATAAAATTTATGTTCTTTCTAGGGAAAAAGGAGTACTTTGCGTTTTTTTATTCCAGTGCATTTAGTGGTAGATATTGATATTTTCAAAGGGGTAGGAAGTTTTTTTTTCTGTGACCTTGTAAGCAATCTATAGGAAGTGAAATCGCTAAATATATATATATATATATATATATATATATATATATATATATATATATATATATATATATATATATATATATATATCGCTTTTTGAAACATACCAGTTGAAAGTAATACTTTTTTATAGCATTACCTTGACAAAAAGTATGATGAATTTTAGAATAATTTTGTAAAAAATTTTCAGCCTCGTATGATATTATGCATTTAAGCAAACAGGGGCATGAGCCCTGAGATCTTGCAGGAATTGTTCTTCTTTTTTAATTTTAACAGACGGGAGGCTTTTTTTGCATGGTACAATATTGAAACCGTAATTGAATACTGTTTTCAAATCAAGATTGTGAATTGCCTTCCACTTTCGAAAACAAATAATAAAATTGACAGTTTTGCTCTAAAAAATGCATTGATATTAGAAATAAAGCTTGAACTAAAATGTTCATAAGAAGGGATGAATTGTACTGTTATCATAGCTAGTTTAGAAGAGGAGTTTTGCACTAATATTGTAAATTATGTTCGCTTTCAGTTTGAATATATCCCCCCCCCCTAATTCCTGGATATGGCTCTATGCCAGACACTAATTTTGCCGAGTTTATTATTTATAATTATTTTTATATTTTTTTACATTACAGCTCTCTTCTGAATTAAACGCATATAACAAAAAAAATTTGCATCACATTCATGTTTATTAAATTTGAGACTATCTTCTACTTGAAATGCATCCTAGAACCCCCCCCCCCCCCCCCTCATTCTCTACCACCCCCTAGATTTCCTTAAAACTATGAGCTAAAAATTTCAGAAGAGAGAATTAACTGCACTTTTTCTTCAAGAAACGATAAAAATAAATGAATATTAATGAAGATTTTTGTTTTTTTTTGTTTTTCAAAAAAAAAATCTAAAAATTAAGACTATTTTTTCGATTTAGAGATGTTGTATAGGGGTGAAGGGGAAGCATTACTGCCCCACACCAGTTGGGCTCCCAATGGTCTTGTTTATATGTATCTTGTTTATATATATATATATATATATATATATATATATTTCTTTAGCTTTCACAGTTCTTTCTACATCTTTTTGTCAAATGAAGATTATCTTTTTTTACTTTTGAAGCGATTTTAAAGCTGATTCATTCGAGGCTTGCTTTAAGTTTCGTTTATATTCGCTTTTTAGGTTTATAGTTTTTTTTTTTTTATCTAGATATTGAAATCTGTTATGCAAAAGATTTACTTTTTATTCCCTTTCAAGTATGTCTGTCTAATAATTCATTTATTCTAAGTTGTTTTCTATGCACTTTTATGTAATTTATAATAACAAAACTAAATTTCAATTTCAAAAAATTCGTTCTGATTCTTATAATAGAAAAAAGAACAGCGCCAGATTTTCAATTTTCTTCAGAAAATTTACAAGATTTTCCAAGAAAGCTATTCTGACCCTTCTAAGAGCTATCAATAATTTGAATAAAATTATAATTTCTATTATTGTCTTCGCAAAGTTTGTTTTCAGTGGTACCAAGCTCTCATTTTAATTAGAAAGTGCCAAAGGGCGTCAATAAGATGAAGAGAAAGGGCAACTGCCTTTTCCCTTTAAGACTAAAACTAAATTCTTATTGCAATGTTTTGATATTTCAATTATAGATAGATGTGTCGGGAAAAAGTCTTTAGTCCTTCTTCACATATGCCAGGAAAACATAGTGATTATTTTTGCATTTTGAATAAAGTGTTAGTTATCGTAGTATTCCTTAAATTTGATGTCAAGTAAGTCTTCCCAAAAAAGTTTTTCATAGAAAAAGGTTTTGGTAAATTAACAACAAATCCGAAGCTTATAAACTTACAGGGTTTAATTATCACCATTTAGAAAAGCCTACTTACTCACTACCAGGTATCCTTACCCCCTCTCCTCTAAAAAAAAAAAAAATGTGGTGGTAGTACTGCTTGCTTTGGATGGGCTTATAGGCTTCATTTTTGAAATAGGGTGGAAACACCCCCGAAAAGTCTATCATCAAATTCAGTATAGTAGAGAACTCTATTGTAGAGGTTTCAAGCTCCTATGTACAAAAATGTAAAATTTCGTATTTTTTGCCAGAAAAAATAGCGTGAATGCGTGAAAATCGGGAGAGGGCTCTTGCAAACGGAATTCAAATGTTATAGTGCCCTTTTTAAGTGACCAAAAAGATTAAAGGATATCCAGCCGGCCTCCCACGCCAAATTTTCTCCAAAGACATCCGATGAAAATTTGGAGTTAGCCATTTGATTCAGTATAGTTGAAAGGAACATTAATTATGCCCCTGGGGATGACATGACTCCCACAGTCCCTGGATAGTGAGCTGTAAGTTGTGCAATTTTTCTGTTGTTTACATGTACTTTTTTTATTTGGAAATATACGGAATTTTTGGAGGGAAGAGGATTTTCCATGGGAAGGAAGGTCTTCTAGAGAGATTTCGCAGAGAATACATATAAACAAAAATCACACACTACAGGTCAGCATTGAAAATCGATGTGAAGATAGGCACAAATGAGTTGGTGTAACAATTAGTTCGTACTTTAGAGGGTAGAAGTCTATTTTGTAACCGAGTTCGACTGTTAGGAGGGGCTGGTTCGGGTAATACTGATCGGTGGCTCGTATTGGCTAGGACGGATTTTCCAAATTGCAGAATCGCGTGTTCAAGCCAGACTTCAAGTGGAGATAAATTCAGTTTCGCGAGGGCTTGATCATAGGGTATGTTGTGGTTTCGAAGTATAATCCTTGTTGCTCTTTTCTGGATGGACTATGTCGCGTAATAGGTACCCCGTGCGGATAGCAGATGGACCCCACACCGGGCACGCGTACTCGAGCAACGGGCGAACATGACAAGTAGGCATGGAGAAGCCGTTCAGTATCACACCCAAAACGCCTCGTTTTGGTAAGTATCTGAAGGCTTGCGGACGGTTGAGTCAATATCGGCACTGAAACTACAGTCACTAGTGAAAGTTACTCCTAAGATTTTCATTTCGTTCGCAATCGGGAAAGAGACTAGAGGCATATCTGTTCCGCTTCAGATGGTTGAAACGAATTATCTTCGACTTGGATACGTTGATGGTAAGGTCATGACTTGAGCTTTCGGTCTTTAGCTGATAACTGTTAACTGGTCTGAAAACTGCTTCGTTATGATGGTGTTTTCGGCTAGGTAAGCGAGCACTATGGAAAGATCATCTACAAACTTGTAACAGTGGTCGTGATAACTAAGCAGGGAGTTAATTACAGCCAGGAAAATTATTCTAGCTAATTTTGTGCCTCGTGAGGCCCCGCAAGAAGTATCTGACCATGATGAATCCGAATCGTTTTCGTGGAGTGCAAAAACTTGTTGTTTTCGGCCAATTAAGAAGTAGAGTAGAAGGCCAAGGGTGCGTCGTTTGGCACCCATTTCCTGGAGATTCATGCCTGCAGTCAGGTGGTGGATTAGGTCAAAGGCCTTTCTGAAATCCACTGCGCAAATGTCGACGAAACAGCTACCCTTTTCGAGCCATTGGAGGACGCAGTCAAACATCCTTTCTAGGTAGATTGTAGTGCTACACTTGGGGAGCCCACGGTACTGGAATTTATCAATACGCCCATGAATTTGCTTCAGAAAAAACCTGAGTATGAAGGCCTCCGTTACTTTCGCCAAACAAGGTGTAAGTCAGAACAGGCTGAGATCGTCGCATGCAATAAGGGGGCGCTTTTTAGGGATAACTGTGATATAGGCCCATTTCCACTGTGACGGGAAATAGCCGGAAGTAAAACACACGTTTAAGATGATGACAGTGGTAATGCTATGAAAGGTGCCTATTCACGAAGCAATTTGACAGGTAATTCACCAGGGTATGAAGATGTATTCGGTTTAATCTTCCGTAATTCCGTAGTTAATTTTGCAATTACTTGCCGTCGAATATCTCAGAAAGTCCCTGAAAAATGGAGAAAAAACACAATCATCAAGCTTTTCGAGAGAGGAGATGCATTGTAGTGCGATAACTGGAGGAGAAGCTGCCTCCTTTCTATCCTGGGGAAACTATTCCTTGCAAACGTTGAACTCACTGACAATCTTGTCGGTCTCAGGATCATATTTCTCAAGTATCGAGAGAGGAGATGCATTGTGGTGCAATAACTGGAGGAGAAGCTGCCTCCTTTCTATCCTGGGGAAACTATTCTGACAAACGTTGAACTCACTGACAATCTTGTCGCTCTCAGGATCATATTTCTCAAGTATCGCTGACTTTTCATCAGCCGCAATGGGTTGGATAGGTAGTATACACTAATTAAAGACTCATCTTCATTGCTGATCTTTACACTGCTGTCAGGAGCATTGCTGGCCCCTTTTTCCCCAGCATTGTGCCAGTTTTTTGGGTCTGAAGAAAGTAACTGGTAAGGTATGGTTTCACGATCGTAGCGAGATTTAGCTTCCTTTACCAAAGAGACTGCTTAATTTTGCAATTACTTGCCGTGGAATATCTCCACAGAAGTAGAGGCGAGACCCCTCTTTTATTAGTGATTTCATAGCTGGAGAGACCCATGGTTTGTCGCATTCACTAACAACAAATGATTTTGTTGAAATTAGAAGCTAATGAAATTACTAATGAAGTCATTGGGAAACGACGAAACATAAGCGGGCCAGTTAAAGATGAAAATGGCAAGGTGGTCACAGCCCCCGACAAAATTTATGAAGTTTGGGCTGTACATTTTGAGAAATTCTTCAACAGACCTAGTCTGTCGAACACAGCAGACATTCCCACAACCCCTTTCCTTGACCTTCAAATAAATACCGAAGAGCCATCGACCGAAGAAATAGTTCAAACCGTTCGCAAGATGAAGAACGGTAGAGCTCCAGGAAGCGACAAGATATCAGGAGAAATGATCAAAACCTCTTAAGGTACTTGCATAATGGTGTGGATCGCATTCTTTGCATACATCAGGAAATCAGAGAAAGTCCCTGAAAAATGGAGAAAAAACACACTCATCAAGCTTTTCGAGAGAGGAGATGCATTGTAGTGCGATAACTGGAGGAGAAGCTGCCTCCTTTCTATCCTGGGGAAACTATTCCTTACAAACGTTGAACTCACTGACAATCTTGTCGCTCTCAGGATCATATTTCTCAAGTATCGCTGACTTTTCATCAGCCGCAATGGGTTGGATAGGTAGTATACACTAATTAAAGACCCATCTTCATTGCTGATCTTTTCACTGCTGTCAGGAGCATGGCTGGCCACTTTTTCTCACAGCATTGTGCCAGTTTTTTGGGTCTGAAGAAAGTAACTGGTAAGGTATGGTTTCACGATCGTAGCGAGATTTAGCTTCCTTTACCAAAGAGACTGCTTAATTTTGCAATTACTTGCCGTGGAATATCTCCACAGAAGTAGAGGCGAGACCCCTCTTTTATTAGTGATTTCATAGCTGGAGAGATCCATGATTTGTCGCATTCACTAACAATAAAGGATTTTGTTGAAATTAGAAGCAATATGAAAGTTTAAAAGGAGTGAAAACTATTTCCTATACTAAGAGTGCACCTCCATCCTCAACCCTCGCTCTTCGCGCTGAAGTTTAATGTTTTGTCACAATTCTTTAATAAGACTGCTCAAACACAAAGCTCATTGCATTTGAACGATAAGTATTTTTAAAGAACTTTAAGACTTTAGCACAAAGAATGAGGGTTGTTTATTGCCTCTGAAAAGAAGCTGTAGTAGGGAAGAACGTTCATGACTGGTTAAGTGATTTTTTCACTACCTATATGAACCCCTATATGAAAAACTCCTAAGATAACGCTATATTTCTGATTAAAAACCTCCAGGAGCACCCCTAACCTAATTTTGGAAATGTTTAAAAATGAATGTAAGATTTTACAAAAATATACTTCTTTTAAGAATATAAAGAGGAAAGGCTTGAAAGCCTTACTTACCTTCTTACTTAGTTTTTAACACAATGCCTTAGTTTCACATCAATAAAATCTGTATTTTGAGCCCCTCTATTTCCACTCTGGATACGTTTTACGGGATCTAACCAGTAATCAATCATACAGCCAGTCTCAAGCCTTGAAAAAGAAGGAGGGTTTGGCGGCAGACTAGCAGCCTTCCCCTGGAAAATAGATTTACCATAGATCTATTTATTTTTTAGAGCGAACATGATACCGAATATGCAACCAGCTGACGACTATGGACCGCCCCCGAACACCATGACGACGAATTTGTACCGCCCCCGGACACGATTTTTAAAAGCGAATTGTCTAATGAAACTTGGCTTTTGGAACGAAAGGACCATGACCCAACTTTCAAAAACAGAACAAGTTGTTAATGAGATGGACAGATATGGCCTCGACATCCTTGCTGTGTCAAAACTCCGTTTGACAGGTGCAGGTAGTTAAACCCTAGTAATGGGATTCAAAATCCTGCACAGTGGCACCAAAAAAAGAAAGATGCAGGTGTTGGCATAATGCTGTCCAAATCTGCGTCCAGAGCTCTAACTAAATGGACACCCATAAATGAGAGGATCATCGAGGCACTGTTCACAGGTCGACAAGCCAAACTAACAGTAGTCACATGCTTCTACAACACCCTAAAAGCTGTTGCCAAAGACATCCCCAGCCATGATCTCGTTTGCTTTCTTGACGACTTCATTGCTAAAGTGGGGAGCGACAAGTCCTACTGTCCTAAAGTTTTGGCAGTCAAGGCCATGGCAAATTCAACGAGAATGGATCACTGTTATTTGACTTTGATCTAATAAATGACCTCATCATCGGTGGAACTCTTTTTCAGCATAAAAACGCCAATGTCGCCTCAGACCATGCCATGATGATCGCAAACGGTTCCTCAAGCTGAATTCCACACAGAAGTCAAAATACAAAGGAAAGCCCGTCTACGATTCAAAAAAACTATCAAATGCAACGGTTCGTCACAACTTTAATATCCAGCTTACAGACTGGTTTGAGAGATTGTCTCTTGATTTCAAGAATGAACGCACTATGGAGTCATTCTCAAACTCCTTAAATAAATGCCTATAGCCAGACAGCACTAGAAACGCTTGGAAAAAAAGACCCAAAGATGAATGGTCATCCGATAACACATAGGTCCTCATTGAAGAGCGTCGGAAATTAAAACATCTAGATGATGGAGACGACTGCGATAAGGTCTTGAGAAATCATTTATACCGACATCAAGACAAGCTAGTGAAGAAGAGCAGAAGGGGTGATAAACGGGTCTTCTAGAAAAGAAGGCAGCTACGGCAGAAGAAGCAGCAAAACTCGTTGATTCCAGAGCTTTTTACAAAATTACTAATGAAGTCATTGGGAAACGACGAAACATAAGCGGGCCAGTTAAAGATGAAAATGGCAAGATGGTCACAGCTCCCGACAAAATTTATGAGGTTTGGGCTGTACATTTTGAGAAAACCCTCAACAGACATAGTCCTCCGAACATAGCAGACATCCCCACAACCCCTTTCCAGGACCTTCAAATCAATACAGAAGAGCCATCGACCGAAGAAATAGTTCAAACCGTTCGCAAGATGAAGAACGGTAGAGCTCCAGGAAGCGACAAGATATCAGGAGAAATGATCAAAACCTCTTGAGTTACTTGCATAACGGTGTGGATCGCATTCTTTGCATACATCAGGAAATCAGAGAAAGTCCCTGAAAAATGGAGAAAAAACACACTCATCAAGCTTTTCGAGAGAGGAGATGCATTGTAGTGCGATAACTGGAGGAGAAGCTGCCTCCTTTCTATCCTGGGGAAACTATTCTGACAGATAATACTCTGCCGCATCCACACCAGTGCTGTCACTTACTTGAAGTACTTTTACTTGAAGTACTACTTAAGTAAAATTTTCCATTACTTGTACTTAAGTAAAAACTCTAGGGTATACTTATTACTTGATACTTAAGTAAGATTACGAAATTCTTATTACTTAAGATACTTTTAATGTACTTGTTTTCAGATACTTTACCTTTGACACGAAAATTGTGTGTGTGTGTGCTTTGGCAATGTACAAGAAAACATCACCTTTAGATTTAGAGTAAACTCAGATATAGCTCTATGCCCTATTTTTGGATATGAAATAAGGTATTTGTTTTTGACGGAAAAAGATTATAGTATGATTAACGCTTGGTTTAATTTTTGTTTAAAAGTCATAGAACAAAGAAAATTGAAATTATTTCACAGTTCACTGGTCGACAGCGAGCTAAAATCCCTTGTTTTGTGCTAAATGTTGCATACTGTAGTCAATTTGGGCTTATATTTCTGATATTAGTGTTTAAGCTTTGTCATCTCGTCAACTGAACCAGATTTCTACCATTTCATCATCTTCAGGACCATATTATTGGTAAAACTACTGAAGCTATGAATCTTTGCCCATTTAAATGTTGTCTGCAATAAACAAGTCTAGACAATTCTAGCTGGATTCAATGCAATGGTATTTTGTCAAATTCGTTCCAGCAAATTCAGGTATTCAGACGAATCTGACTTCAGATTTGTCACTCCATTCATAAGTTATAGGCCCTACTAAATTAAAGGAAAACTCAACTTTCTTAAGACTTGAAACCCTCTCCCCCCTCGCCCTATTTGAGATAGGGTTTGTGATACCAGAACTTGATATGAGCCCTGATCTTAGGCATCTTTGGTCTAGTTTTCATTCTGATCCGTTACTCCATTTGCAAGTTATACTAAATTAAACAGAAAACTTAAATTTTTCAGGAATTAAAACCCATTCCCCCTTGTTAAATTTGAGCTAGGGTCTTTATCTCAAAACTTGATATGTGTCATGGTCTTAGGTCTCTTTGGTTCAATTCTCATTCAGATCCATCACTCCAGTCGCAATTTACTCTGAATTAAACGAAAAACTGTTTTTAGCAGGTAAAGCCCTCTCCCCCCTGTTTTATTTGAGCTAGGGTCTTCATCTTTCAACTTGATGTGTCTCATGATCCTTGGCACCAAATCTGGCCATCAAAATTTTCATCCAAATCCAACCAGCGTTTCTCCCCCTATACGTGATTACACAGACGGACGGACAGACAGACGGATTTTGCAACGTCTTAGGTAGCCATGTTGGTTAATTGGATCCAAAAAAAGGAAAAAGTGGCATATCATCATCCAGGTATCATCATCTATTTGGATAGTGGAAAATATCCATCAAGATAGGTTTTTGAGATCTGTCTGTCTATCCTCCCGTCTGTGCAATCGAGTATAGCGGGAGAACCGCCAGTCAGATTTGTATTGAAACTGAACTATTTGGATAATTGAGCTTAATTAGGGCGATGGGGCTTTAAGCGTTAAAAAAAATTCAAGTTTTTTATTTAATTCACTGTAACTTGCATATGGAGATGAATTTGATGAAAATTGAATAAAGATGCCTAGAAGTATGGTATGCATTGAGTTCTGGGATGGAGACCCACGCTTAATTAAAAGTTGAGTTTTTCATTTAATTCAGTGTAGCTTGCGAGAGATTGATGGATCTCAGTGAAGCTTTTGGTTTAGTTTAGTATAACTTGTGAATGGAGCAACGGATCCAAATGAAAGCAAGACCAAGGATGACAAGGATTAGGGCTCATATCAAGCTCTGATATCACAAGCCATACCTAAAATAGGGCTAGGGGGAGGGTAGTCTCAAGTTTTAAGAAAGTCGAGTTTTCCTTCAGTTTAGTACGGCCTATAAATACTTCCACCTATGGCTTGCCCAAAGCCTGGAAATAACCCTTTCCCAAAATTAAATATAAAAAAAACAAGTTTTTTGAAATGAAAGTAAGGAGCGAAATTAAAACTTAAAACGAACAGAAATTACTCCGTATATGAAAGGGGCTTTTCCCTCTCGACGCCCCGCTCTTTACGCTAAAGTTTTTTATTGTTTAAAAAGTAGATTTGCGAGAAAGAATCAAACTTTAGCGCAAGGAGCGGGGTGTCGAGGAGGAAAAGCCCCTTTCATATACGGAGTAATTTCTGTTCGTTTTAAGTTTTAATGTCGCTCCTTACTTTCATTTCAAAAAACTTGTTTTTTTTTTTATTTAATTTCTGAAAGTTTTTGAATTAATGCATGTCTGATTTTGGCTCTCCGTACATAAATTATTAAAATAAAATTTGCATATTAATTCTTTTTTGGCTAAATGGCTTTCTCTTAGTTTTAATCAGACGATTTTGAGAAATAAGGGGTGGGGAAGGAGGCCTAGTTGCCCTCCAATTTTTTGGTTACTTAAAAAGGCAACTAGAACTTTTAATTTTTTGCGAACGTTTTTATTTGTAAAAAATATACGTAACTTAAGAATTAACTTACGTAACAAACTTTTATATTCTTATATTTTTGATTATATATATGAGGGGGTTTGTCCCCTCGTTATTACCTCGCTCTTCACACTAAATCTTAAGTTGTGTCCCAATTCTTTAAGAATAACCCCTGAAACAGAAAGGCCGTAGAATAAATAGTTGAAATTACTAAAAATACTTTAGCATAAAGAGCGAAGTATGTATCTTCTCCTAAATACCTCGCTCTTTATGCTAAAGTATTTTTAGAACCCCTCATATGCGTAATAATCTCTGTTCGTTTTAAGTTTTAATGCTACTCCTTTATTTCAATTGAAGAAACTTTTTCATGTTTATATTTTCATTGTTTTTTTTTAATAGTAATGCTAGAAAATCCTGCACCCTTTTCATTGAATTTCTCTTCCCCCATGAAATATTTCTCCAAGGAAAGATCCTCCCATATAGTCCCCTCCCCTGAACCCCACACCCAAACCAAAAAAATCCCCCTGAAAACGTCGGTACACTTCCCAATAACCATTACTGTATGTAAACATTGGTCAAAGTTTGTAACTTGCAGCCCCTCCCCCAGGGACTGTGGGGGGGGGGGTAAGTCATCCCTAAAGACGTAGTTATTACGGTTTTCGACTATGCAGAACAAAATGGCTATCTAAAAATTTTGATCTGATGACTTTGGGAAAAAAATTAGCGTAGGAGCCTAGGTGCCCTGCAGTTTTTTTAGTCACTTAAAAAGGGCACTAGAACTTTTCAATTCCGTTAGAATGAGCCCTCTTGCAACACTCTAGGACCACTTGGTCGATACGATGACCCCTGGGAAAAAAAATCAAACAAATAAACACGCACCCGTGATTTGTCTTCTGGCAAAAAATACGAAATCCCACATTTTTGTAAATTGGACCTTGAAATTTGTTCTACAGGGTTCTCTGATACGCTAAATGCGATGGTGTGATTTTCGTTAAGATCCTATGACTTTTAGGGGGTGTTCCCCCTATTTTTCAAAATAAGGCAAATTTTCTCAGGCTCGTAACTTTTGATGACAGAGACTAAATTTGATGAAACTTATATATTTAAAATCAGCATAAAAATCCGATTCTTTTGATATATATTTTAGCATCGAAATGCTAAATGCTCCGTTTTTTAGAGTTTCGTTTACTATTGAGCCGGGTCGCTCCTTACTACAGTTCGTTACCACGAACTGTTTGATAAGTCATACTGAAGCCAACCTTCAACCAAATATTCCATTCCCAGAGAAAAATTACTTTGTATGGCACTTGGTATTTACCAAGTGACATACAGTGATCGCAAATTCTGTCGGTCTGTCAGTCCCGGTCTTGCTAGTTTAGGCACTTCCAGACAAGCTAGGACGATGAAATCTGGCAGGCGTATCAGGGCCCAGACCGGATTAAATTTGAAATAGTTGTTTCCGCTACTCGACCATGTGGGGGGGGGGGGAGGACGGTTAATTGGGAAAAATTAAATCGGATCTTAATAAAATTTGATATTTAGGAGAATATCATGTCTCAGAGCTCTTACACTAAATTCCTACCGGATCAGGTGACATTGGAGGGGGAAACCTAAAATCTTGGAAAATGCTTAGAGCGGAGAGATCGGGATGAAACTTAGTGGGAAAAAATAAGCACATGTTGTAGATACGTGATCGACATAAACAGAACTAATTCACTCTCTTTTGGGGAATTGGGGGGAGGGTTAATTCTGAAAAATTAGAAAAAATGAGGGATTTTTAACTTACGGAGGAGTGATCGGATCTTGAATTTCATCGGATGAAATTTCATATTAGAAGGAACTCATAACTCAGATCTCACGTTTGAAATCCCAACTGGATCCAGTGTCATTAGGGGGATTTGGGGGGGGGGACCGGAAATCTTGGAAAACGCCTAGAGCGGAGTGATCAGGATGAAACTTGGTGGGAAGAATAAGCACAAGTCCTAGATACGTGATTGACATAGCCGAAATGGATTTTCTCTCTTTGGGGGAGTTGGAGGGGGTGTTAATTCGGAAAAACTGAAAAAATTGAGGTATTTTAACTTAAGAGCGTATGAACGTTCGTGAGGAATTTTGAATTTGATATTAAGAAGAAACTCATGTCTCAGATCTCTTATTTTAAACCCAAACCAGTTCTGGTGACACTGGGTGAGAGTTGGAGGGGGGGAACCGCTAATCTTGGAAAACGTTTAGAGTGGAGAGATCGGGATGAAACTTGATGGGTAGAATAAGTAAATGTCGTAGATACTTGATTGACGAAACTGGACTGGATCCACTCTATTTTGGGTAGTTAGGGGGGGGGGTCCAGTGATTTGGGGAATTCGGTACTTCTGGACGTGCTAGGACAGTGAATATTGGTAGGCGTGTCAGGGGCCTGCACAAATTGATTTGATAAAGTTGATTTCTCCGATTCAACCATCTGGGGGGGGGCTGAAGGGACAGGAAAAATTAGAAAAACGAGGTATTTTTAACTTGTGAGTGGGTCATCGGATCTTATGAATTTTGATATTTAAAAGGACCTTGTGTCTCAAAGCTCTTATTTTAAATGCCGACCAACATTAAGCCTCTGATTTTTCTTTTTAAATTAATCTATTGATTCTTATAATTTTGCTAGAGCTCATGCCATATGAGAGTATTATATACGTATAATACTCTCCTGTCTGTTAATCCTGTCATGTGATCTGTCTGATCCAATCAAGAGTTTTTTTACTGCACTTAAATATTTTGATAGTCTTTTCCTTTCAAGCCGTTGTGTGGAAAATTGGTTAAGATTATTTTCTTGGACTTCATTGGGTGTGTACCAGCCGAACAAAGGAAACGGTTAAAAACTATAAAACAGAAATTCTGGTTCTTGATTAAGATTTCCAAGAGAGGAATGACAGAGGACATTTTATAGGCAAGGGAAGGGGCTAAGAAGCCTTCAGAATGGCTTTAAAAAATGGTAGCATGGGGTTAAATCAGAAATATATATATATATATATATATATATATATATATATATATATATATATATATATATATATATATATATGTATATATATATATATACATGGAATAAATACTTGAAGTATTACTTAATTACAATTTTGGCAAGTTCTTGATATTTGATACTTAAGTAAGAATTTGGACAGTACTTATTACTTGATATTTAAGTAAAAAAACAATGACTACTTAATACTTGATACTTAAGTAAAAATTTGGAGTACTCCTGATCCAAACAGCGCTAGATAATCACTTGAGAGATGACCAACACGGCTTCAGCCGATCTTGCTCCTGCTCAGTCCTTGTAATGTCCTGTGCATGTCGATTGAGAAATGCAACGAATGGATGTACCTTATCTGTGTGGATTTCGAAAAAGCCTTTGACTCAATACACCGAGAGTCGCTGTGGAATATTCTCCGACATTTCAGATAGACTGATATCCCTGATCATTGCCCTGTACGAAAACACAGGGTGCTGCGTTAGGACCCAAGACAAAATATCTAAAATCTCTTGTTAAAATCGCTACAATTTACTTTTCACAGAGTTTTTATCACTAAGATTGATCAAAATAACTGTCATCATTCCTTAATCAGCTGCACGTGGGGATTCTTCCTCACTTGAGCTTTTTAGTATTTTAAATAGCTTAATTAAACGAAACATACCAGAAAAATAGGAAGAATCTTTCTTGAAAGTATCTGACAGGCCGTTCTTACGACCAAAAAATCTGATGGTCAACTTTTTGGAGGTACCATTATTTCTTCTTGCTGCATCAATTTTCTTCATTTCCTTACACAAATCTGGGAATAACTTTTTAACTACTGGATCATTCAGGTTGAACTTTAAGCTATCGGCAGCGAATTTCTTTTTCTCCCTTTCTGATGTCCATAGACCCCCTTCATGACGTGTATTATTATAATCCAGCATAAAACTAAATATACTCATTAACATAGACGAAATCGTCCATTTTTGCCACCCTTCACTTGGATGTTCGTGACTAATAGACATCAGACAAATACTTTGGTTAACTGAGAACCTTCCATTTGGTGTAATCATGTAAATCACTGGGAGTTTGAAAGGATAATCATTTGGAAAAATTATTTTTCCATGGTAATAGCCACCCGCATACAAACTATTTTCAGTTCCTTTAAATAAGAAGTGATATTCATGTATGTTCGAATCCAATCGTTCTATCTCGATATGCAGAACTGGGTCTTTCTTGAAATTTTCTAAGTCACGTTGAATTCGTAGTAGTGCATCAAATTTTATTTCCATCTCTTCATACAAATCTGGAAATAAAGTTTTAACTACCGGGTCATTCAGGTTGAACTCTAGACTAGCGGCGGCAAATTTTTTTTTCTCCGTTTTGGATGTCCTAAGACCCCCCAGATGTATCCAGTTATCATAATCCAGCATAAAACTAAATATACTCACTAACATAGACGAAAGTGTCCGTTTTGGCCACCATTCACTTGGATGTTCGTGACTAATAGACACCAGACAAATGCTTCGGTTAACTGGAAACCTTCCATTTGGCGTAATCATGTAAATCGCTGGGGGTTTGGAAGGATAATTACGTGGGAAAACTATTTTTCCATGGTAATAGCCACCCGCATACAAACTATTTTCAGTTCCTTTAAATATGAAATGACATTCAAGTATGTTCGAATCCAATAGTTCTACCTCGATGTGCGGAACTGGGTCTTTTTTAAAATTTGCTAAGTCACGTTGAATTTGTAGTAATGCAGTATTTGACATTATTGGCAATGTCCTGTACAATGATGCTTCTACAAATAGACGAAAAGGCTCATATGTTTAACAGTTGACATTGAAAATGAAAAATCAATTTCTTCCATGAAAATAGTCATCAGACTTTTCCTGTTGGAAATTGGAAATAATTTTGCCTGCATTTGTATGTCTCAGAGGAAACTCGTTGATACATAGGCTAAAGTCCAGAAATTTAATAACACATTCTCTCTGCGATGACGTATAAATTTAGAACGTAAGTTTTGATAAGTTAGCAACCAAACTGTTTCCCTCGCCTTTTTTTATGGTTTTTACCGGTAGCAATCTGGAAAAACATTTCATCAAAATTTTTAGGCAGCCATTGTATTCAAAGCAGTTGAAAGGTATGTTGAAAGTGTTAACACGTTTTAAAAACCTGTTAAGCGAGAAATAATTCCCATTTCTAGAATATTTGGAAATGGTACATATTTTCTAAGGCTTAATTTTGGTCGCTTTCAATCTTTTATAGAGTTTTTGGATCAGGCGGCTCTTGTGGTTTACTTTGTTTCTCGATGTAACCCTTTTTTTAGGAGTTAGGGTATATTATCTTTGTTACTATGGCTTGCTTTGTTGCTATGGTTTAATTTCTTACTGGGTTGCAGCTACCACTGCCACCATAATTTCAATTAAAATGGGCTAGAGCTCGGTTTGTATTATAACCTCGGTATTCAAGCCAATAGAAAGTTTCTTCTATTGGCTTTCTTTCTTATATCTTTCTTTCTTAGAAAGTTTCTTTCGTATATCAGGGTATTGAACAAGGCAGTTCTAATAGTGTACTTCTTTTTTGATCTGACTAGTTTTAGAAGCTATGGGCTATCGTCTTATACTAGGTTACTAGCTACCACTGCAACCAAGACTAGCTACCCCTGCAACCCTGAAAAAGCCTTCATCTTTTTCTCGTTGGAACAAATAAAAGTTTAACCACGGGGAATAAAGTAGCAAAGTCTATGGCAGCTATGTTACTATAGGCTACAGTTGGTTCTTTTCTTGTTTACAGTGCCACTTTTCTTGTTTTTCAAGCTAGTGAAGTTTCTTCATTATTCAACCCAAGAGACAGTGAGTTTCCTATGGAGAGATATTGTAAATGGCGGTTTTATTTGTGTAGCTCTTCTTTTGATTTGACTCTGGTCTTAGGAGTAAAGGAAAATTTTATTTTTAAAATGGGACGTGATTGTCTTGTACTAGGTTGCTAGCTACCGCTGCAACCCAAATTTTCTATTTAACCACGTTTGTAAAATTCGTATTTCTTAAAAGCAGGTTTACTGCAGACATAAGAAATTGGTATTCTTCTATATAAGAAGAAGAGACAGAGAGTAGAAGAAATTAGCTTGTTGATTTTGTAATTTAGTAATTAAAGCTATAGCAAGAATGTAAGCTTTATTATGAATTTTTGTATCGAATCCTATTATAAGATGTTTATTGAGATGCATTCGACTTCCATCTGGTTCTTATTCTTTTGTGAATTCGTCTGTGTGTATCTAATATTTAAAGCACCCTTTTCTTGTTTAATAATGTTTAATTGCAAATTTAACTAAAATTGGAATTGCTTCAATTTTGTTTAATTTCAAACTTTTTGACGGCTGCCAAAACCTTTGCTGTGGATATTAATTATAATGTTAATTAATTATATATCCTTTTATTAATTGATTATATATATTATATATTAATTAACTATACATCCTTCTATATATCCTTCATATTAATTATTTATATATCCTTTGTGTGGATACTGTGGATATTAAGCTAATTGCCCTTTTTAAAAATTCTTATCGTTTTTTTTCTCTTACTATTTAGAGTTCGTTCTTTACCATTGCAAATGATTTAATAAGAAAAAACAGGAAAAAGCCTAGGTTTTTTCATAATTAGAATAGTCATAGACCATCTGGCTAACATCTTAGATTATGACGTCATTCATCAATCTTGTACATAAAAACTGCATTATTCATAGAAAATCAATTATATTTTAAAGATCAATTTGTCTTAATTACAAAACGCACTAGATGTGGCAATTTTCTTTTAAATGAGCCATTAAAAAGCCCTTTTCGATGTTCAAGTGCCTCGCTAGGTGTAAAGGAAAAGAAAAGAAAAAAGATGGTATTTATGCAGATAACATAGTTCAAGCAAATTTTTTTTTCCAAGCTAATAGATTTTCCTCATTCTTCAAGGCAAGGGAAGGCAAGTTTCCTATATAGTGGTTTAGGAGAAAACGGTTCTAATAGTGTACTTCTTGTTTTGATCTGACACTACTTTTTTTTAGTTTTTTCTTTTTTTTCTTTTTTTTCTTGTTTAGTTTTTTCCTTTTTTAGTTTTTTCTTTTTAGTTTTTTACTGTTTTTTATGTTTTTAATTTTTTTCTGCTTTTTTCAGTTTTCCTTTTCTTCTTTATTTTTCATTTTTTCCTCTTTTGGTTTTTTTTTATTTTTTTTTTTAGTTTTCTTTTTTTTTGTTTTTTTTCTTTTAGTTTTTTTTAGTTTTTTTTTAGTTTTTTTCTTTTTAGTTTTTTCTTTTTAGTTTTTTTGTAGTTTTTACCTTTTTTTTAGTTTTTTTATTTTTTTTTTACTTTTTTAGTTTTTAGGTTTTTACCTTTTTTTTTAGTTTTTTTTTAGTTTTTTAGCTTTTTTAGTTTTTTTCTTCTTTTGTATTAATGCTAAAGCCAAGGTTCGAACCTGGAACCTCTCGGACCTAGAACCTGGAACATAACGCTTTACCAACTGAGCTACTGTATTTGTATTTGTATCGGATTAACGACGCTTCTTGACTACTAAGGTCCCTGCTTCGGCCCTGTAGTGCATTCCTGCAGCATGGTTCGATCTCTGGGTCCCGTATTACCACGCTAAGGTCAAACCCACTGCGCCAACACAGGTAGTTGTATAACTGAGCTACTTCGGCTTGAATACATTCGTTTTTGAATTAGTATGTGATGAAATAATTCAGACGTCATATGCGGACAGTGACGTCAGACAGACACACAGACAATTTATTTTTATATATATAGATTTCATAGCTGGAGAGATCCATGGTTTGTCGCATTCACTAACAACAAATGACTTTGTTGAAGTAAGAAGCAACATGAAAATTTAAAAGGAGCGAAAACTATTTTTTATGCTAAGAGTGCTCCTCCATCCTCAACCCTCGCTCTTTGCGCTGAAGTTTAATGTTTTGTCAAAATTTTTTAATAAGACTGCTCAAACACAAGGCCATTGGATTTGAACGGTAAGTATTTTTAAAGAATCTTTAGACTTTAGCACAAAGAATGAGGGTTGAGGAGAAGCGGGTGGCCCCCTTAACACAATGAATAATCTCTGTTTTTTTTAAGTGTTCGTGTTGCTCCTTACTTTCAGTTAATAAAAACTTTTTTTCTTTTTTTTAATTGGGCTAGAAACGAACGGGAGCATCTAGGACAATTTCAAAGTCAGCTTCTAAGCCAGAAAGATTTCTCTAGTAGATTGTAATGTCGATTCAGTGATTTGATTTCATAGGAAGACATTTTCAGTGGTTTATTTATTGCCTCTGAAAAGAAGCTGTAGTAGGGAAGAACGTTCATGACTAGTTAGGAAATTTTTTCACTACCTATATGAACCCCTATGTGAAAGACTCCTAAGATAACGCTATATTTCTGATTAAAAACCTCCAGAAGCACCCCTAACCTAATTTTTTAAATGTTTAAAAATGAATGTAAGATTTTACAAAAATATACTTCTTTTAAGAATATAAAGAAGAAAGGCTTGAAAGCCTTATTTCCCGTCTCACTTAGTTTTTAACACAATGCCTTAGTTTCATATCAATAAAATCTGTATTTTGAGCCCCTCTGTTTCCACTCTGGATACGTTTTACGGGATCTAACCAGTAATCATACAGCCAGTCTCAAGCCTGGAAAAAGAAGGAGGGTTTGGCGGCAGACTAGTAGCCTTCCCCTGGAAAATAGATTTACCATAGATCCATTTATTTTTTAGAGCCAACATGATACCGAATATGCAACCAGCTGACGACTATGGACCGCCCCCGAACACCATGACGACGAATTTGGACCGTGCCTGGACGGGATTTTTACAAGTGAATTGTCTAATGAAACTTGGCTTTTGGAACGTGAGGACCATGACCCAACTTTCAAAAATAGAACAAGTTGTTAATGAGATGGACAGATATGGCCTCGACATCCTTGCTGTGTCAAAAGTCCATTTGACAGGTGCAGGCAGTTAAACCCTGGTAAATGGATTCAAAATCCTGCACAGTGGCACAAAAAAAAAGAAGCAGGTGTTGCCATAATGCTGTTCTAATCTGCGTCCAGGTTCTAACTAAATGGATACCCATAAATGAGAGGATCATCGAGGTGCGGTTCACAGGTCGACAAGCAAAACTAACAGTAGTCGCATGCTGTACAACCAACTAACGACGCAGATGCTAGAACAAAAGACAGTTTCTACGACACCCTACAAGCTGTTGCCAAAGACATCTCCAGCCATGATCTCTTTTGCTTTCTTGACGACTTCATTGCTAAAGTGGGGAGCGACAAGTCCTACTGTCCTAAAGTTTTTGGCAGTCAAGGCCTTGGCAAATTCAAAGAGAATGGATTGCTGTTATTTGACTTTGCTCTAATTAATGACCTCATCATCGGTGGAACTCTTTTTCAGCATAAAAACATCCACAAATACTCATGGAACTCGTCGGATGGTCGAACTTATAATCAGATAGACCATATACTGACAAAAAAAAACGTGGAAGTCGGGTCTCCAGGATGTTAGGGCCCACAGAGGAGCCAATGTCGCCTCAGACCATGCCATGATGATCGCAAACGGTTCCTCAAACTGAATTCCACACAGAAGTCAAAATACAAAGGAAAAGCCCGTCTACGATTCAGAAAAACTATCAAATGTAACGGCTCGTCACAACTTTAATATCCAGCTTAAAAACAGGTTTGAGAGATTGTCTCTTGATTTCAAGAATGAAGGCACTATGGAGTCATTCTCGAACTCCTTAAAAAATGCCTATAGCCAGACAGCACTAGAAACGCTTGGAAACAAAAAAGACACAAAGATGAATGGTCATCCGATAAGACATAGGTCCTCATTGAAGAGCGTCGGAAATTAAAACATCTTCTAGACGATGGAGACGACTGCGATAAGGTCTTGAGAAATCACTTATACCGACATCAAGACAAGCTAGTGAAGAAGAGCGCAAGGGGTGATAAACGGGTCTTCTAGAAAAGAAGGCAGCTACGGCAGAAGAAACAGCAAACCTCGTTGATTCCAGAGCTTTTTACAAAATTCCTAATGAAGTCATTGGGAAACGACGAAACATAAGCGGGCCAGTTAAAGATGAAAATGGCAAGATGGTCACAGCCCCCGACAAAATTTATGAAGTTTGGGCTGTATATTTTGAGAAAATCCTCAACAGACATAGTCCTCCGAACATAGCAGACATCCCCACAACCCCTTTTCTGGACCTTCAAACCAATACAGAAGAGCCATAGACCGAAGAAATAGTTCAAGCCTTTCGCAAGATCAAGAACGATAGGGCACCAGGAAGCGACAAGATATCAGCAGAAATGATCAAAGCCTCTTTAGGTGCTTGCATAACGGTGTGGATCGTATGCATATGGAAATCAGAGAAAGTCCCTGAAGAATGGAGAAAAAACACACTCATAAAGCTTTTCAAAAAAGGAGATGCATCGAAGTGCGATAACTGGATGAGAAGCAGCCTCCTTTCTATCCTGGGGAAACTATTCTCACAGATAATACTCTGCCGTATCCACACAGCACTAGATAATCACTTGAGAGATGAGCAGCACGCCTTCAGGCCATCTTGCTCCTGCTCAGTCCTTGTAATGTCCTGTGGATGTTGATTGAGAAATGCAACGAATGGATGTACCTTATCTGTGTGGATTTCGAAAAAGCCTTTGACTCAATACACCGAGAGTTGCTGTGGAATATTCTCCGACACTACAGCATTCCAGAGAGACTGATATCCCTGATCATTGCCCTGTACGAAAACACAGGGTGCTGCGTTAGGACCCAAGACAAAATATCTAAAATCTCTTGTTAAAATCGCTACAATTTACTTTTCACAGAGTTTTTATCACTAAGATTGATCAAAATAACTGTCATCATTCCTTAATCAGCTGCACGTGGGGATTCTTCCTCACTTGAGCTTTTTAGTATTTTAAATAGCTTAATTAAACGAAACATACCAGAAAAATAGGAAGAATCTTTCTTGAAAGTATCTGACAGGCCGTTCTTACGACCAAAAAATCTGATGGTCAACTTTTTGGAGGTACCATTATTTCTTCTTGCTGCATCAATTTTCTTCATTTCCTTACACAAATCTGGGAATAACTTTTTAACTACTGGATCATTCAGGTTGAACTTTAAGCTATCGGCAGCGAATTTCTTTTTCTCCCTTTCTGATGTCCATAGACCCCCTTCATGACGTGTATTATTATAATCCAGCATAAAACTAAATATACTCATTAACATAGACGAAATCGTCCATTTTTGCCACCCTTCACTTGGATGTTCGTGACTAATAGACATCAGACAAATACTTTGGTTAACTGAGAACCTTCCATTTGGTGTAATCATGTAAATCACTGGGAGTTTGAAAGGATAATCATTTGGAAAAATTATTTTTCCATGGTAATAGCCACCCGCATACAAACTATTTTCAGTTCCTTTAAATAAGAAGTGATATTCATGTATGTTCGAATCCAATCGTTCTATCTCGATATGCAGAACTGGGTCTTTCTTGAAATTTTCTAAGTCACGTTGAATTCGTAGTAGTGCATCAAATTTTATTTCCATCTCTTCATACAAATCTGGAAATAAAGTTTTAACTACCGGGTCATTCAGGTTGAACTCTAGACTAGCGGCGGCAAATTTTTTTTTCTCCGTTTTGGATGTCCTAAGACCCCCCAGATGTATCCAGTTATCATAATCCAGCATAAAACTAAATATACTCACTAACATAGACGAAAGTGTCCATTTTGGCCACCATTCACTTGGATGTTCGTGACTAATAGACACCAGACAAATGCTTCGGTTAACTGAAAACCTTCCATTTGGCGTAATCATGTAAATCGCTGGGGGTTTGGAAGGATAATTACGTGGGAAAACTATTTTTCCATGGTAATAGCCACCCGCATACAAACTATTTTCAGTTCCTTTAAATATGAAATGACATTCAAGTATGTTCGAATCCAATAGTTCTACCTCGATGTGCGGAACTGGGTCTTTTTTAAAATTTGCTAAGTCACGTTGAATTTGTAGTAATGCAGTATTTGACATTATTGGCAATGTCCTGTACAATGATGCTTCTACAAATAGACGAAAAGGCTCATATGTTTAACAGTTGACATTGAAAATGAAAAATCAATTCTTTCCATGAAAATAGTCATCAGACTTTTCCTGTTGGAAATTGGAAATAATTTTGCCTGCATTTGTATGTCTCAGAGGAAACTCGTTGATACATAGGCTAAAGTCCAGAAATTTAATAACACATTCTCTCTGGATTGACGTATAAATTTAGAACGTAAGTTTTGATAAGTTAGCAACCAAACTGTTTCCCTCGCCTTTTTTTATGGTTTTTACCGGTAGCAATCTGGAAAAACATTTCATCAATATTTTTAGGCAGCCATTGTATTCAAAGCAGTTGAAAGGTATGTTGAAAGTGTTAACACGTTTTACAAACCTGTTAAGCGAGAAATAATTCCCATTTCTAGAATATTTGGAAATGGTACATATTTTCTAAGGCTTAATTTTGGTCGCTTTCAATCTTTTATAGAGTTTTTGGATCAGGCGGCTCTTGTGGTTTACTTTGTTTCTCGATGTAACCCTTTTTTTAGGAGTTAGGGTATATTATCTTTGTTACTATGGCTTGCTTTGTTGCTATGGTTTAATTTCTTACTGGGTTGCAGCTACCACTGCCACCATAATTTCAATTAAAATGGGCTAGAGCTCGGTTTGTATTATAACCTCGGTATTCAAGCCAATAGAAAGTTTCTTCTATTGGCTTTCTTTCTTATATCTTTCTTTCTTAGAAAGTTTCTTTCGTATATCAGGGTATTGAACAAGGCAGTTCTAATAGTGTACTTCTTTTTTGATCTGACTAGTTTTAGAAGCTATGGGCTATCGTCTTATACTAGGTTACTAGCTACCACTGCAACCAAGACTAGCTACCCCTGCAACCCTGAAAAAGCCTTCATCTTTTTCTCGTTGGAACAAATAAAAGTTTAACCACGGGGAATAAAGTAGCAAAGTCTATGGCAGCTATGTTACTATAGGCTACAGTTGGTTCTTTTCTTGTTTACAGTGCCACTTTTCTTGTTTTTCAAGCTAGTGAAGTTTCTTCATTATTCAACCCAAGAGACAGTGAGTTTCCTATGGAGAGATATTGTAAATGGCGGTTTTATTTGTGTAGCTCTTCTTTTGATTTGACTCTGGTCTTAGGAGTAAAGGAAAATTTTATTTTTAAAATGGAACGTGATTGTCTTGTACTAGGTTGCTAGCTACCGCTGCAACCCAAATTTTCTATTTAACCACGTTTGTAAAATTCGTATTTCTTAAAAGCAGGTTTACTGCAGACATAAGAAATTGGTATTCTTCTATATAAGAAGAAGAGACAGAGAGTAGAAGAAATTAGCTTGTTGATTTTGTAATTTAGTAATTAAAGCTATAGCAAGAATGTAAGCTTTATTATGAATTTCTGTATCGAATCCTATTATAAGATGTTTATTGAGATGCATTCGACTTCCATCTGGTTCTTATTCTTTTGTGAATTCGTCTGTGTGTATCTAATATTTAAAGCACCCTTTTCTTGTTTAATAATGTTTAATTGCAAATTTAACTAAAATTGGAATTGCTTCAATTTTGTTTAATTTCAAACTTTTTAACGGCTGCCAAAACCTTTGCTGTGGATATTAATTATAATGTTAATTAATTATATATCCTTTTATTAATTGATTATATATATTATATATTAATTAACTATACATCCTTCTATATATCCTTCATATTAATTATTTATATATCCTTTGTGTGGATGCTGTGGATATTAAGCTAATTGCCCTTTTTAAAAATTCTTATCGTTTTTTTTTCTCTTACTATTTAGAGTTCGTTCTTTACCATTGCAAATGATTTAATAAGAAAAAACAGGAAAAAGCCTAGGTTTTTTCTTAATTAGAATAGTCATAGACCATCTGGCTAACATCTTAGATTATGACGTCATTCATCAATCTTGTACATAAAAACTGCATTATTCATAGAAAATCAATTATATTTTAAAGATCAATTTGTCTTAATTACAAAACGCACTAGATGTGGCAATTTTCTTTTAAATGAGCCATTAAAAAGCCCTTTTCGATGTTCAAGTGCCTCGCTAGGTGTAAAGGAAAAGAAAAGAAAAAAGATGGTATTTATGCAGATAACATAGTTCAAGCAAATTTTTTTTTCCAAGCTAATAGATTTTCCTCATTCTTCAAGGCAAGGGAAGGCAAGTTTCCTATATAGTGGTTTAGGAGAAAACGGTTCTAATAGTGTACTTCTTGTTTTGATCTGACACTACTTTTTTTTAGTTTTTTCTTTTTTTTCTTTTTTTTCTTGTTTAGTTTTTTCCTTTTTTAGTTTTTTCTTTTTAGTTTTTTACTGTTTTTTATGTTTTTAATTTTTATTTGCTTTTTTCAGTTTTCCTTTTCTTCTTTATTTTTCATTTTTTCCTCTATTGGTTTTTTTTTATTTTTTTTTTTTAGTTTTCTTTTTTTTTGTTTTTTTTCTTTTAGTTTTTTTTAGTTTTTTTTTAGTTTTTTTCTTTTTAGTTTTTTCTTTTTAGTTTTTTTGTAGTTTTTACCTTTTTTATAGTTTTTTTATTTTTTTTTAACTTTTTTAGTTTTTAGGTTTTTACCTTTTTTTTAGTTTTTTTTTAGTTTTTTACCTTTTTTAGTTTTTTTCTTCTTTTGTATTAATGCTAAAGCCAAGGTTCGAACCTGGAACCTCTCGGACCTAGAACCTGGAACATAACGCTTTACCAACTGAGCTACTGTATTTGTATTTGTATCGGATTAACGACGCTTCTTGACTACTAAGGTCCCTGCTTCGGCCCTGTAGTGCATTCCTGCAGCATGGTTCGATCTCTGGGTCCCGTATTACCACGCTAAGGTCAAACCCACTGCGCCAACACAGGTAGTTGTATAACTGAGCTACTTCGGCTTGAATACATTCGTTTTTGAATTAGTATGTGATGAAATAATTCAGACGTCATATGCGGACAGTGACGTCAGACAGACACACAGACAATTTATTTTTATATATATAGATTTCATAGCTGGAGAGATCCATGGTTTGTCGCATTCACTAACAACAAATGACTTTGTTGAAGTAAGAAGCAACATGAAAATTTAAAAGGAGCGAAAACTATTTTTTATGCTAAGAGTGCTCCTCCATCCTCAACCCTCGCTCTTTGCGCTGAAGTTTAATGTTTTGTCAAAATTTTTTAATAAGACTGCTCAAACACAAGGCCATTGGATTTGAACGGTAAGTATTTTTAAAGAATCTTAAAACTTTAGCACAAAGAATGAGGGTTGAGGAGAAGAGGGTAGCCCCCCTAACACAATGAATAATCTCTGTTTTTTTAAGTGTTCGTGTTGCTCCTTACTTTCAGTTAATAAAAACTTTTTTCTTTTTTTTAATTGGGCTAGACAATTTCAGCATCTAGACAATTCAAGCATCTAGGACAATTTCAAAGTCAGCTTCTAAGCCAGAAAGATTTCTCTAGTAGATTGTAATGTCGATTCAGTGATTTGATTTCATAGGAAGACATTTTCAGTGGTTTATTTATTGCCTCTGAAAAGAAGCTGTAGTAGGTAAGAACGTTCATAACTGGTTAGGAAATTTTTTCACTACCTATATGAACCTCTATATGAAAGACTCCTAAGATAACGCTATATTTCTGATTAAAAACCTCCAGAAGCACCCCTAACCTAATTTTTTAAATGTTTAAAAATGAATGTAAGATTTTACAAAAATATACTTCTTTTAAGAATATAAAGAGGAAAGGCTTGAAAGCCTTACTTCCCTTCTTACTTAGTTTTTAACAAAATGCCTTAGTTTCATATCAATAAAATGTGTATTTTGAGCCCCTCTGTTTCTACTCTGGATACGTTTTACGGGATCTAACCAGTAATCATACAGCCAGTCTCAAGCCTGGAAAAAGAAGGAGGGTTTGGCGGCAGACTAGTAGCCTTCCCCTGGAAAATAGATTTACCATAGATCCATTTATTTTTTAGAGCCAACATGATACCGAATATGCAACCAGCTGACGACTATGGACCGCCCCCGAACACGATTTTTAAAAGCGAATTGTCTAATGAAACTTGGCTTTTGGAACGAAAGGACCATGACCCAACTTTCAAAAACAGAACAAGTTATTAATGAGATGGACAGATATGGCCTCGACATCCTTGCTGTGTCAAAAGTCCATTTGACAGGTGCAGGCAGTTAAACCCTGGTAAATGGATTCAAAATCCTGCACAGTGGCACAAAAAAAAGAAGCAGGTGTTGCCATAATGCTGTTCTAATCTGCGTCCAGGTTCTAACTAAATGGATACCCATAAATGAGAAGATCATCGAGGCACGGTTCACAGGTCGACAAGCAAAACTAACAGTAGTCGCATGCTGTACAACCAACTAACGACGCAGATGCTAGAACAAAAGACAGTTTCTACGACACCCTACAAGCTGTTGCCAAAGACATCTCCAGCCATGATCTCTTTTGCTTTCTTGACGACTTCATTGCTAAAGTGGGGAGCGACAAGTCCTACTGTCCTAAAGTTTTTGGCAGTCAAGGCCTTGGCAAATTCAAAGAGAATGGATTACTGTTATTTGACTTTGCTCTAATTAATGACCTCATCATCGGTGGAACTCTTTTTCAGCATAAAAACATCCACAAATACTCATGGAACTCGTCGGATGGTCGAACTTATAATCAGATAGACCATATACTGACAAAAAAAATAAGTGGAAGTCGGGTCTCCAGGATGTTAGGGCCCACAGAGGAGCCAATGTCGCCTCAGACCATGCCATGGTGATCGCAAACGGTTCCTCAAACTGAATTCCACACAGAAGTCAAAATACAAAGAAAAGCCCGTCTACGATTCAGAAAAACTATCAAATGCAACGGTTCGTCACAACTTTAATATCCAGCTTAAAAACAGGTTTGAGAGATTGTCTCTTGATTTCAAGAATGAAGGCACTATGGAGTCATTCTTGAACACATTAAAAAATACCTATAGCCAGACAGCACTAGAAACGCTTGGAAACAAAAACGACCCAAAGATGAATGGTCATCCGATAAAACATAGGTCCTCATTGAAGAGCGTTGGAAATTAAAACATCTTCTAGACGATGGAGACGACTGCGATAAGGTCTTGAGAAATCATGTATACCGACGTCAAGACAAGCTAGTGAAGAAGAGCGCAAGGGGTGATAAACGGGTCTTCTAGAAAAGAAGGCAGCTACGGCAGAAGAAACAGCAAAACTCGTTGATTCCAGAGCTTTTTACAAAATTCCTAATGAAGTCATTGGGAAACGACGAAACATAAGCGGGCCAGTTAAAGATGAAAATGGCAAGATGGTCACAGCCCCCGACAAAATTTATGAAGTTTGGGCTGTATATTTTGAGAAAATCCTCAACAGACATAGTCCTCCGAACATAGCAGACATCCCCACAACCCCTTTTCTGGACCTTCAAACCAATACAGAAGAGCCATCGACCGAAGAAATAGTTCAAGCCTTTCGCAAGATCAAGAACGATAGGGCACCAGGAAGCGACAAGATATCAGGAGAAATGATCAAAACCTCTTAAGGTACTTGCATAACGGTGTGGATCGCATTCTTTGTATACATCAGGAAATCAGAGAAAGTCCCTGAAGAATGGAGAATAAACCCACTCATCAAGCTTTTCAAGAAAGGAGATGCATTGAAGTGCGATAACTGGATGAGAAGCAGCCTCCTTTCTATCCTGGGGAAACTATTCTCACAGATAATACTCTGCCGTATCCACACAGCACTAGATAATCACTTGAGAGATGAGCAGCACGCCTTCAGCCCATCTTGCTCCTGCTCAGTCCTTGTAATGTCCTGTGGATGTCGATTGAGAAATGCAACGAATGGATGTACCTTATCTGTGTGGATTTCGAAAAAGCCTTTGACTCAATACACCGAGAGTCGCTGTGGAATATTCTCCGACACTACAGCATTCCAGAGAGACTGATATCCCTGATCATTGCCCTGTACGAAAACACAGGGTGCTGCGTTAGGACCCAAGACAAAATATCTAAAATCTCTTGTTAAAATCGCTACAATTTACTTTTCACAGAGTTTTTATCACTAAGATTGATCAAAATAACTGTCATCATTCCTTAATCAGCTGCACGTAGGGATTCTTCCTCACTTGAGCTTTTTAGTATTTTTACTTATTTTTCCTTAGTTTTAAATAGCTTAATTAAGCGAAACATACCAGAAAAATAGGAAGAATCTTTCTTGAAAGTATCTGACAGGCCGTTCTTACGACCAAAAAATCTGATGGTCAACTTTTTGGAGGTATCATTATTTCTTCTTGCTGCATCAATTTTCTTCATTTCCTTACACAAATCTGGGAATAACTTTTTAACTACTGGATCATTCAGGTTGAACTTTAAGCTATCGGCAGCGAATTTCTTTTTCTCCCTTTCTGATGTCCATAGACCCCCTTCATGACGTGTATTATTATAATCCAGCATAAAACTAAATATACTCATTAACATAGACGAAATCGTCCATTTTTGCCACCCTTCACTTGGATGTTCGTGACTAATAGACATCAGACAAATACTTTGGTTAACTGAGAACCTTCCATTTGGTGTAATCATGTAAATCACTGGGAGTTTGAAAGGATAATCATTTGGAAAAATTATTTTTCCATGGTAATAGCCACCCGCATACAAACTATTTTCAGTTCCTTTAAATAAGAAGTGATATTCATGTATGTTCGAATCCAATCGTTCTATCTCGATATGCAGAACTGGGTCTTTCTTGAAATTTTCTAAGTCACGTTGAATTCGTAGTAGTGCATCAAATTTTATTTCCATCTCTTCATACAAATCTGGAAATAAAGTTTTAACTACCGGATCATTCAGGTTGAACTCTAGACTAGCGGCGGCAAATTTTTTTTTCTCCGTTTTGGATGTTCTAAGACCCCCCAGATGTATCCAGTTATCATAATCCAGCATAAAACTAAATATACTCACTAACATAGACGAAAGTGTCCATTTTGGCCACCATTCACTTGGATGTTCGTGACTAATAGACACCAGACAAATGCTTCGGTTAACTGAAAACCTTCCATTTGGCGTAATCATGTAAATCGCTGGGGGTTTGGAAGGATAATTACGTGGGAAAACTATTTTTCCATGGTAATAGCCACCCGCATACAAACTATTTTCAGTTCCTTTAAATATGAAATGACATTCAAGTAGGTTCGAATCCAATAGTTCTACCTCGATGTGCGGAACTGGGTCTTTTTTAAAATTTGCTAAGTCACGTTGAATTTGTAGTAATGCAGTATTTGACATTATTGGCAATGTCCTGTACAATGATGCTTCTACAAATAGACGAAAAGGCTCATATGTTTAACAGTTGACATTGAAAATGAAAAATCAATTTCTTCCATGAAAATAGTCATCAGACTTTTCCTGTTGGAAATTGGAAATAATTTTGCCTGCATTTGTATGTCTCAGAGGAAACTCGTTGATACATAGGCTAAAGTCCAGAAATTTAATAACACATTCTCTCTGGATTGACGTATAAATTTAGAACGTAAGTTTTGATAAGTTAGCAACCAAACTGTTTCCCTCGCCTTTTTTTATGGTTTTTACCGGTAGCAATCTGGAAAAACATTTCATCAAAATTTTTAGGCAGCCATTGTAATCAAAGCAGTTGAAAGGTATGTTGAAAGTGTTAACACGTTTTACAAACCTGTTAAGCGAGAAATAATTCCCATTTCTAGAATATTTGGAAATGGTACATATTTTCTAAGGCTTAATTTTGGTCGCTTTCAATCTTTTATAGAGTTTTTGGATCAGGCGGCTCTTGTGGTTTACTTTGTTTCTCGATGTAACCCTTTTTTTAGGAGTTAGGGTATATTATCTTTGTTACTATGGCTTGCTTTGTTGCTATGGTTTAATTTCTTACTGGGTTGCAGCTACCACTGCCACCATAATTTCAATTAAAATGGGCTAGAGCTCGGTTTGTATTATAACCTCGGTATTCAAGCCAATAGAAAGTTTCTTCTATTGGCTTTCTTTCTTATATCTTTCTTTCTTAGAAAGTTTCTTTCGTATATCAGGGTATTGAACAAGGCAGTTCTAATAGTGTACTTCTTTTTTGATCTGACTAGTTTTAGAAGCTATGGGCTATCGTCTTATACTAGGTTACTAGCTACCACTGCAACCAAGACTAGCTACCCCTGCAACCCTGAAAAAGCCTTCATCTTTTTCTCGTTGGAACAAATAAAGTTTAACCACGGGGAATAAAGTAGCAAAGTCTATGGCAGCTAAGTTACTATAGGCTACAGTTGGTTCTTTACTATAAGATTGCAGCTACACCTGAGACCATGATAATTTTTCATTCATTATGGGTTAGAGTTCGTCCTTTACTATAGTCGATGCAGAATATCGTGCTTGGTGCCACTTTTCTTGTTTTTCAAGCTAGTGAAGTTTCTTCATTATTCAACCCAAGAGACAGTGAGTTTCCTATGGAGAGATATTGTAAATGGCAGTTTTATTTGTGTAGCTCTTCTTTTGATTTGACTCTGGTCTTAAGAGTAAAGGAAAATTTTATTTTTAAAATGGGACGTGATTGTCTTGTACTAGGTTGCTAGCTACCGCTGCAACCCAAATTTTCTATTTAACCACGTTTGTAAAATTCGTATTTCTTAAAAGCAGGTTTACTGCAGACATAAGAAATTGGTATTCTTCTATATAAGAAGAAGAGACAGAGAGTAGAAGAAATTAGCTTGTTGATTTTGTAATTTAGTAATTAAAGCTATAGCAAGAATGTAAGTTTTATTATGAATTTTTGTATCGAATCCTACTATAAGATGTTTATTGAGATACATTCGACTTCTGTTCTGGTTCTTATTCTTTTGTGAATTCGTCTGTGTGTATCTGATATTTAAAGCACCCTTTTCTTGTTTAATGATGTTTAATTGCAAACTTTTTGACGGCTGCCAAAACCTTTGCTGTGGATATTAATTATAATGTTAATTAATTATATATCCTTTTATTAATTAATTATATATATTATATATCAATTAATTATACATCCTTCTATATATCCTTAATATTAATTCATTATATATCCTTTGTGTGGATGCTGTGGATATTAAGCTAATGGCCCTTTCTAAAAATTTTTATCGTTTTTTTTTCTCTTACTATTTAAAGTTCGTTCTTTACCATTGCAAATCTATATATATATAAAAATAAGTTGTCTGTGTGTGGATCTGTGGATGGATCAGGTGACGTCACCTGAAAAAACTGGATCAGGTGACAAAACTGAAAACTGAAAAAAACTAAAAAAAGGCAAAAACTACAAAAAAAACTAAAAACTAATAAAAAAAATAAAAAAGCTAAAAAACTAAAAAAACTAAAAAAAGGCAAAAACTACAAAAAAAACTAAAAACTAATAAAAAAGCTAAAAAACTAAAAAAACTAAAAAAAGGCAAAAACTACAAAAAAAACTAAAAACTAATAAAAAAAATAAAAAAGCTAAAAAACTAAAAAAACTAAAAAAAGGTAAAAAACTAAAAAAACTAAAAACTAAAAAAACTAAAAAAAAGGAAAAAACTGAAAAATAAGCTAAAATAAAGGTAAAAACCAATAAAAAACTAAAAAAAAACTGAAAAAACTAAAAAAAGGCAAAAACTACAAAAAAAAACTAAAAACTAATAAAAAAAGTAAAAAAGCTAAAAAACTAAAAAAACTAAAAAAACTAAAAAAAGGTAAAAAACTAAAAAAAAAAAAAATAAAAAAAAATAAAAAAAGGAAAAAACTGAAAAATAAGCTAAAATAAAGGTAAAAACCAATAAAAAACTAAAAAGAAAAAAAGGAAAAAACTAAAAAAAATTTTCATCTAAAAAACTAAAAAAAACTAAAAAAGGTAAAAACTAAAAGAACTAAAAAAGAAAAAAATAAATGACGACACTCAAAGAGAAAGCGACCAGGACAAAAGGAATGTTCGATTAGCAATCAACAAAGCACCGGGACACAGGGAGTATAAATGACGACCAGGACATAAGTAAAAACAAAAATAACAAAACTAAAAAGAAGGTAAAAACTACAAAAAAACTAAAAAGAAAAAAAACTAAAAAAAGGCAAAAACTACAAAAAAAACTAAAAACTAATAAAAAAGCTAAAAAACTAAAAAAACTAAAAAAAGGCAAAAACTACAAAAAAAAACTAAAAACTAATAAAAAAAATAAAAAAGCTAAAAAACTAAAAAAAACTAAAAAAACTAAAAAAAGGTAAAAAACTAAAAAAACTAAAAACTAAAAAAAAACTAAAAAAAAGGAAAAAACTGAAAAATAAGCTAAAATAAAGGTAAAAACCAATAAAAAACTACAAAAAAAACTGAAAAAACTAAAAAAAGGCAAAAACTACAAAAAAAAACTAAAAACTAATAAAAAAAGTAAAAAAGCTAAAAAACTAAAAAAACTAAAAAAACTAAAAAAACTAAAAAAAGGTAAAAAACTAAAAAAAATAAAAAATAAAGAAAAACTAAAAAAAAGGAAAAAACTGAAAAATAAGCTAAAATAAAGGTAAAAACCAATAAAAAACTAAAAAAAAAAAAGGAAAAAACTAAAAAAAATTTTCATCTAAAAAACTAAAAAAAACTAAAAAAGGTAAAAACTAAAAGAACTAAAAAAGAAAAAAATAAATGACGACACTCAAAGAGAAAGCGACCAGGACAAAAGGAATGTTCGATTAGCAATCAACAAAGCACCGGGACACAGGGAGTATAAATGACGACCAGGACATAAGTAAAAAAAAAAAACTAAAAAGAAGGTAAAAACTACAAAAAAAAGAAAAAAAAACTAAAAACTAATAAAAAATCTAAAAATCTAAATAAACTAAAAAAGAAAAAAAAAGGAAAAAAATAAAGGAGAAAAACAAAACTAAAAAACGAATGTATATACAGACCGGGACACCGGGATACAAATGACGACCGGGACACAGGGAATATAAATGACGACCGGGACACAGGGACACAACTACAACGGGGACACCGGGGGAAACAGGGGGATATAAATGACGACCGGGACACCGGGACAGGGAATGGTCGATTAGCAATCACCATCAACAAAGCTCAAGGGCAATCATTAGAATCATGAGGTATAGATCTGAATACAGATTGTTTTCCCATGGACCATTATATGTTGCATGTTCAAGAGTCGGTAAACCTGACAATCTATTTATATGCAAAGACAATGGGACAGCAAAGAATGTTGTATATTCGCAAGTTTTACGTAGTTAAAACCATATATATATATATATATATATATATATATATATATATATATATATATATATATATATATATATATATATATATATATATCTATCTATATTCACAGGTGGGACATAGGGACACAACTACAATGGCGCGTAACTATTATGGCGCGTAACGACTTACGCGCGCGGGGGGGCTTGGGGGGGGGGCGCGAAGCGCCCCCACCAACTAGGTGTTGGGGTGGCGCGAAGCGCCACCCCAACAGCTAGTAATTTAATAAGAAAAAACAGGAAAAAGCCTAGGTTTTTTCTTAATTAGAATAGTCATAGACCATCTGGCTAACATCTTAGATTATGACGTCATTCATCAATCTTGTACATAAAACTGCATTATTCATAGAAAATGAATTATATTTTAAAGATCAATTTGTCTTAATTACAAAACGCACTAGATGTGGCAATTTTCTTTTAAATGAGCCATTAAAAAGCCCTTTTCGATGTTCAAGTGCCTCGCTAGGTGTAAAGGAAAAGAAAAGAAAAAAGACGGTATTTATGCAGATAACATAGTTCAAGCAAATTTTCTTCTTCTTTTTCCAAGCTAATAGATTTTCCTCATTCTTCAAACCAAGGGAAGGTAAGTTTCCTATATAGCGGTTTAGGAGAAAGCGGTTCTAATAGTGTACTTCTTGTTTTGATCTGACACTACTTTTTTAGTTTCTTTCTTTTTTTTCTTGTTTAGTTTTTTCTTTTTTTCTTTTTTCTTTTTTTAGTTTTTTTCTTTTTAGTTTTTTACCGTTTTTTATGTTTTTTATTTTTTCTCCTTTTTTTAGTTTTCTTTTTCTTCTTTATTTTTCTTTTTTTCCTCTTTTAGTTTTTTCTTTTTTTTATTTTTATTTTTTTTTAGTTTTCTTTTTTTTGTTTTTTTTCTTTTAGTTTTTTTTTAGCTTTTTTAGCTTTTTTCTTTTTTAGTTTTTTTTCTTTTTTTAGTTTTTTTCTCTTAGTTTTTTTTTTAGTTTTTTCCTCTGTTTATTTTTACCTTTAATTTTTTCTTTTTAGTTTTTTTACCTTTTTTAGTTTTTTTAGTTTTCTTCTTCTTTATTTAGTTTCCTCTTTCTTCTCTATTTTATAGTTTTTTGTCCTGTTTTCTATAGAAGACTAGCTGTTGGTTTGGCGCTTCGCGCCACACTAACACCTAGCTGGTGGGGGGGGGGGGTGCTTCGCGCCCCCCAAGGCCCTCCCCCGCGCGCGCAAGTCGTTACGCGCCATTGTAGTTGTGTCCCTGTGTCCCACCTGTGAATATAGATAGATATATATGTGTTTTTGACTACGTAAAACGTGCGAATATACAACAGTATTCACTTTCCCATTGTCTGTGCATATACAAAACCTTATATACTTATAATGACGTCATATGCAAACGCTCTTTTTACAAACAAACAAACATACATACATACAAATTATTTTTATATAGATAGATAGATAGGTAGATATACATATACAATATAAATTAACTAGGTAAAACGTGCGAATATACAACGTTCTTCGCTGTCCCATTGTCTCTGCATATAAATAGATTGTCATGTTTACCGACCCTCGAACATGCAACATACAATTGTCCATGGGAAGAACAATCTGTATTAAGATCTATACTGCATTTTTCTAATTATTGCCCTTGAGCTTTGTTGATGGTGATTGCAAATGCTAATCGAATTGGGAATTATAATCTTTTAAATTAAAAAGGCAAATCCTTTGGAATCATGGGAATGCGAGGAATAAGAACAGCCTCCCCCTCAAAAGGCCCTGTCAAGATTGTTGCCTCTATCATGTTTTCCATTGTTTTTGTTTTTTTTTACGGCAAGTCGCGTGCCATTGCAAAGCTTTGGGCGGTTGATATTTCGTAACAGTATTATTGGTACGCCTATATTTAGTTGTAGCACGTGTGGTGGAAACCCTGGGCTATCCAGGGAATTTAAAAATTCAGATGGATAATTAATCCTGAAGAGGTTTGTTTGTCATACATAAGCGCAAATCTATATATATATATAAATAAGTTGTTTGTCTGTTATGTCTGTTACACTATGTCTGTTACGCCAGATTATATCTTCTTCTATATATATAAAAATAAGTTGTCTGTCTGTCTGTTGAGTGACGTCATTATATGACGTCTGAATTATTTCATCATATACCAATTCAAAAAAGATTGTATTCAAGCCGAAGTAGCTGAGTTGGCAAAGCGTTATGTTCCAGGTTCTAGGAACGAGAGGTTCCAGGTTCGAACCTTGGCTTTAGTATTAATGCAAAAGAAGAAAAAAACTAAAAAAGGTAAAAACTACAAAAAAAATTAAAATTAAAATACTAAAAAAAACAAAAAAGCTAAAAAACTAAAAAAAAATAAAAAAAAGGTAAAAAACTAAAAACTAAAAAAAAACTAAAAAAGGTAAAAACTACAATAAAAAGAAAAAGAAAAAAAGACCAAAAAGTGTTAAAAAAACTAAAAAAAACTAAAAACTGAAAAAGAAAAAAAACTAAAAAAGGAAAACAACTGAAAAATAAAGGAGAAAAAGAAAACTAAAAACCGGGACACATGGAATATAAATGACGACCGGGACACTCAAAGAGAAATTACAGACTAGGACACAAATAACAACCGGGAGATATAAATGACGACCGGGACATTCAAAGATAAATTACAGACTGGGACACTGGAACACAAATGACGACCGGGATACTGGGAATATAAATGATGACCAGGTCACAGGGATACAACTACAACGGGGACGCCGAGGGCACAGGGGGATATATAAATGACGACGGGGACACAGGGAATGTTCGATTAGCAATCACCATCAACAAAGCTCAAGGGCAATCATTAGAATAATGAGGTATAGATCTGAATACGGATTGTTTTTCCCATGGACAATTTTATGTTACATGTTCAAGAGTCGGTAAACCTGACAATCTATTTATATGCACAGACAATGGGACATCGAAGAATGTTGTATATTTGCAAGTTTTACGTAGTTAAAAACATATATATATATATATATATATATATATATATATATATATATATATATATATATATATATATATATATATATATATATATATATATATATATATATATATATATATATATCTATATTCACAGTTGGGACACAGCTACAATGGTGCGTAACTAATATGGCACATAACGACTTATGTGCGCGGGGGGGGGGGCTTGGGGGGCGCGAAGTGCCCCCACCAAGTAGGTGTTGGGGTGGCGCGAAGAGCCACCCTAAGAGCTAGTCTTCTATATATATAAAAATAAGTTGTATGTATTTTTGTGTTGAGGGTTTGCATATGACGTCTAAAAATCATTTTCACTTTCACTCATTTGTGTATTCATTTGCTCATTTTCAAATTCACTCATTTGTGTATTCATTTGCTCATTTTCAAATTCACTCATTTGTGTATTCATTTGCTCATTTTCAAATTCACTCATTTGTGTATTCATTTGCTCATTTTCAAATTCACTCATTTGTGTATTCATTTGCTCATTTTCAAATTCACTCATTTGTGTATTCATTTGCTCATTTTCAAATTCACTCATTTGTTTATTCATTTGCTAATTTCAAATTCAATCATTTGTGAATTCATTTACACATTTTCAAATTCACTCGTTTGTGTATTCATTTGCTCATTTTCAAATTCACTCATTTGTGCATTCATTTGCTCATTTTCAAATTCACTCATTTGTGTATTCATTTGCTCATTTTCAAATGCACTCATTTGTGTATTCATTTGCTCATTTTCAAATTCACTCATTTGTGTATTCATTTGCTCATTTTCATATTCACTCATTTGTGTATTCATTTGTTCATTTTCAAATTCACTCATTTGTGTATTCATTTGCTCATTTTCAAATGCACTCATGATTTCAAGAATGAACGCACTATGGAGTCATTCTCGAACTCCTTAAAAAATGCCTATAGCCAGACAGCACTAGAAACGCTTGGAAACAAAAAAGACACAAAGATGAATGGTCATCCGATAAGACATAGGTCCTCATTGAAGAGCGTCGGAAATTAAAACATCTTCTAGACGATGGAGACGACTGCGATAAGGTCTTGAGAAATCACTTATACCGACATCAAGACAAGCTAGTGAAGAAGAGCGCAAGGGGTGATAAACGGGTCTTCTAGAAAAGAAGGCAGCTACGGCAGAAGAAGCAGCAAAACTCGTTGATTCCAGAGCTTTTTACAAAATTACTAATGAAGTCATTGGGAAACGACGAAACATAAGCGGGCCAGTTAAAGATGAAAATGGCAAGATGGTCACAGCCCCCGACAAAATTTATGAAGTTTGGGCTGTACATTTTGAGAAAATCCTCAACAGACATAGTCCTCCGAACATAGAAGACATCCCCACAACCCCTTTCCTGGACCTTCAAATCAATACCGAAGAGCCATCGACCGAAGAAATAGTTCAAACCGTTCGCAAGATGAAGAACGGTAGAGCTCCAGGAAGCGACAAGATATCAGGAGAAATGATCAAAACCTCTAAGGTACTTGCATAACGGTGTGGATCGCATTCTTTGCATACATCAGGAAATCAGAGAAAGTCCCTGAAAAATGGAGAAAAAACACACTCATCAAGCTTTTCGAGAGAGGAGATGCATTGTAGTGCGATAACTGGAGGAGAAGCTGCCTCCTTTCTATCCTGGGGAAACTATTCTGACAGATAATACTCTGCCGCATCCACACCAGTGCTGTCACTTACTTGAAGTACTTTTACTTGAAGTACTACTTAAGTAAAATTTTCCATTACTTGTACTTGTACTTAAGTAAAAACTCTAGGGTATACTTATTACTTGATACTTAAGTAAGATTACGAAATACTTATTACTTAAGATACTTTTAATGTACTTGTTTTCAAATGCTTTACCTTTGACACGAAAATTTTGTGTGTGTGTGCTTTGGTAATGTACAAAAAAAACATCACCTTTAGATTTAGAGTAAACTCAGATATAGCTCCATGCCCTAGTTTTGGATATGAATGAATGAATGAACTTTATTACCCGTAAAATATAAAAAACACAAAGTACGGAGTATTATAAATAAATAAACAAAAACAAATACGATAAACAGCGAAGAAAAACAAAATTCAAACTAACAAAAGACAATATGGACTAATCAACCAGTATCAATATGGAAAAAAGGCTGCAGAGGGTCATAAACGTGAATAAAGTTGACAGTCTTTTTACATAAATCATCACTGGAAGACCGAATCCGAGAAGGCACATCTACTAAACCAAATCGAGCAATTATTTTTTTGTTTCGGTGCCATCTAGAAAGCCCGAGGAGGAATTTGCAATATCTGAAATAAGCCGTACGTAGAGTATGTCGATCTTTCTTACGAAACAGATGAGCCATGCCTGATAAAAACAAAAGCACAGGGGCGCAATAAGCGTTATAAATCATGCACAAACCGTTGCGGTTGTAACGGCTTTTGTTTGGGGATATTTTTCCGTAAGTGACGCGTAGGTTTTTCACGGCTTGATTCACTAGGGATGAACAGATAGCGGAAAGTGTTGGGCCGAAACACAGACCAAGCCAACTAACGAAAGAAGAACATGGTAGAACTGCAGTCCCAGTAAGGAATGGAGCGACCGCATAAGGGCTATTAAAACAAATAAACTTGCATTTAGACGCATTAACTGACAGTCCAATCTTAGATAGTTCATTGGTTAATATAGTAAAATTAGAAAGCAATCCACGACGAGCCCGGGCAACAAGAAGAACGTCATCTGCATATGCAATAGAAGACAAACCAGTATTACCGTAAAAAACAGAACTTCTAAGGGGACGCAGGCACGATGCAAGCACGCATTTAAATATGCTAGGAGATAATACGGCACCTTGCCGAACTCCCTTATTAATATTTACCGGATCAGATATTTGGCCATTCCAGGTGACTTGAATTTTAGACTTTGAATACCAAGAGGACAATAAATTTAGTACGGAAGGATTAACACCTGAAGACGCAAGGGAAAATAGAGCCTGAGAGTGCAAAATATTGTCGAAAGCTCCAGAAATATCAACACTAAGACAGTATAAAGACATTTTAGCTTTTACGGCATCTTTCATGAGTCGGCTTAAAACATGATGTGCATGGGAGCAACCGAAACTTTTCCGAAAACCAAATTGAAAAGGCGTAAAATCACTATTCGACTCAATTTCTGGTAGTAACAAATGTTCAAGCAACTTACTTAAGAAACACGATACTGTAATGGGACGATAATTCACACATGACGTGGGGTCCTTGCCTCGCTTTTGAATAGACGTTACACGGCCACAAAGGAAACTATCAGGAACAAGCGACTGTGCTAAGCAAGACTGGAAAAATATTTGTAGATGGTTAAGTAGAGCAGGACAATCATAAGCAAAAAATCGGTAAGAAAGGCCGTCACCATCAAGGCTATTTGAACGCTTAATTTTTCTTAAAGCCCGGCGAATTTCAGATATTGCTACAGGCTGGACATGAGCCTGCAGGAGACGGTATGGTAAAAGCGGTTTAAGCAACTTATAATAAAAAGACTGAAGAAAACTATTAAATACACTGAACACACGCTTATAATGATCAACAAAATTAACTAGCTGGAGACAAGATAGGGTAGATGGGGAACATTTCTCACTATTAATAACCTTATTCCAGGAGGCCTTATCGGTGGGGCCTGGCCATGCATTCAAGCGTGCCCTCTTCAAACTGGCCTTATATTCAAGTTTACACTTTTGTTTCACAGAGAAAACAGCTCCGGAAGATGGTCGGTCACATGATATCCACATACGTAGCCAAAATTTGGCTTTTTGCTTAGCACGTTTTACTTCAGGATCAACGTTCCAATTAGGCTTTCTTGTACCAATCCTAACTTTATCCACAGGCACTGCAGCTTTGGAAGCTGATTTAAGGCAATGGACGATTTGACAATAATAGAAATTTAGGTCAACTCTATTTGAAGGCGAGGAAACTGACGTTTGCAGCAGGTGATATGGCACTTTTATGGTCGAGAGTAAAGCAGTTAGCGTAGCAAGGTATAGTGGGACATTAGCACGATCCCAATTCAACTTCGTATGCCACTTCGGCTGAGCCGAAAGTATTTTGCCAGGTAGCTCACAGGACAAATTACAGCTAAGAATAAGGTGATTGTCGTCAATCTTCTCTTCGTCCACCCTGACAATCGATGATATTAAGCTGGAACTGGAAGAGATCACGTGATCCAGGTTCGATTTTGAACAGCCTCTGTTATGAATATACGTGAATGGGAGGCTCTTAACTGCTAGGAAGTGATTCTAGCAAGAGGATTGGCCTTTCAGAGGTACCAAGAATGTCACAGTTAAGGTACTAAAACCCAATTTAGGTCTTTCAAATGTAAACATTCGAGTAGAGACTTTAAACTGGAGCAGCATTTAGCGAAAGATGTGAACGATGCTATAGAACGTCGATCGCAAGGTAAGTAAACGTTTATAAAGGCGGTACTGTCACATTGAATCGCTAAGATGCTATCATCACAATGAATCACAGAGGGCTTTGATGGGGAACGGAAAAAAATTGCTAGGCCACCGGAAGGGCGGCCTCTAGTTTTCTTGGCCTCTTGCGAAAAGAAATGGTGGACAGAAGATCGCTTCAGGCTAGAAACGTTTGATTTGGTCAAAAGATGTTCTTGCAAGAACACTATGTCATGGACTAATAATTCATTAATTAACAAGTCTTTGTCTTTTGTGCCGTTAATATTAAGAGAAGCAAAACTTAAAATAGTGGCTTGGTTCATTTTGGAGCAGAGTTCAGAGCGCGTTTTATCACTGGGCAATTCATACTATAGGAAACATGAGCTTCGCCGCAGTTGGCACATTTCGGTGCCTCTAAGCAAGGATTGTCTTTAGTATTGGAATGGCATCCAGAACATTTAGAGCACTTCATCTCATTCGGGGCACATGGGCAGTGAGCTAACGAATGATGGATACTTTGGCAACTGAGACACCGTCTGGGCAATTCTTTGTATTCCGATATTTTAAAAGACTCGTAACCCAAGCGCAGACCTGTAGCGATGGCAGATTTTAGTGCAGCGGAATCAAGGAACTCTAAACGGAATGTATGAGAAGAGCCGATCTGGCTGGCCTCAACAAGACCAGGAATAACGGAGATGAGTATACTGCTAGAAACACTATCGGGAAGTCCCCTAATTACTCCAAGAGGTTTGCGATCAATCACTTTAGCAAGAATATTTGGATAGCTCGCAACAGCAGATGCGGCAAGAGAATTGGCGGAAACTTTATCCCGCGTAACAACAACCCATCTTTTCCTTACCGGATCGGACTTTACCGACACAATACCGTCATGTCCGGCGAAAGAATCAAGCTTTTTCTTGCGAGAAACGGGGTCTCTTAGTTCTGGAGGCGGATATTTAAGAACAACGGCGTACGAGGGTTTGTGATTGGTACCCTTACTATCTGAGACCAAAGAACTATTAATAGACGTTGTTGGACTATTGAGGTGAGCAAGCGATTTTAACTGATCAAGGCACTGGTTGACTTTGGCGGTAAGGATAGAATAAGCTGACGCCGGAATGCTAGGGACTTCAGAGGGGGATTTGATCACGAACTCTGGAATATCAATATTTTCTGCAGAGCAGCGAGAAAGAGTAGCGATAAGGTCTGACAATGAACTATTCTTAGCACTGGATCCCGAACGACGAGGTATAGGCTCATCTGGGAAGCAATTGCTATATAAAAGTTTCTTAGCTCCAAGAACATCTTCATACGGGAAAAAATCACTAGCGTATTTCACAATAGACTGATGGTCCAACCCCTCATCGAGATTGTGCTGGGCAAAATTCAAAACTGGGCAATAATAAAGCGTACTGGTATTCCAATTGTCCATGATAAGTAAATTTCACTCACGGCTCGGCATCAGTCCAAAAACAATTAAGTGAAAAAGGTATATCCACAGAGAAGTTCTCAATAAGTACAATTATGAAATGATCGATTCTGGCTGAATGAATGCAATGTGAATAAATAATAACTTATCTTTGAGTGGGGCTAGTAATCCAGTGATTTGTAAGTAATCCGAATATTTCAATGCACGACTCAGATGATAGTAGTGCTGAATACTAACTCACAGCCACAATCCATAAATAATCCTTAAGCCGTAACCATATACAAGTTTATAAATTTATCTAACAAGTTTCAATTACAAGTTCAAAAGTATTTCACTCGTTATTTATTCCAAACAGGTACAGAGTTAATCTGGCTTAAATTCAATTAGTTGTTGACTGGTCAAATCACACGTCATAAATTATCAGAGCTAGAGAAATGCGACTGCACTGAATGAATGCTAGATGCGAACTGAAATAAGGTATTATATGAAATAAGATATTTGTTTTTGACGAAAAAAGATTATAGTATTATTAACGCTTGGTTTAATTTTTGTTTAAAAGTCATAGAACAAAGAAAATTGAAATTATTTCACAGTTCACTGGTCGACAGCGAGCTAAAATCCCTTGTTTTGTGCTAAATGTTGCATACTGTAGTCAATTTGGGCTTATATTTCTGACATTAGTGTTTAAGTTTTGTCATCTCGTCAACTGAACCAGATTTCTACCATTTCATCATCTTCAGGACCATATTATTGGTAAAACTAAAACTACTGAAGCTATGAATCTTTGCCCATTTAAATGTTGTCTGCAATAAACAAGTCTAGGCAATTCTAGCTGGATTCAATGCAATGGTATTTTGTCAAATTCGTTCCAGCAAATTCAGGTATTCAGACGAATCTGACTTCAGATTTGTCACTCCATTCATAAGTTATAGGCCCTACTAAATTAAAGGAAAACTCAACTTTCTTAAGACTTGAAACCCTCTCCCCCCTCGCCCTATTTGAGATAGGGTTTGTGATACCAGAACTTGATATGAGCCCAGATCCTTGGCATCTTTGGTCTAGTTTTCATTCTGATCCTTTACTCAATTTGCAAGTTATACTAAATTAAACAGAAAACTTAAATTTTTCAGGAATTAAAACCCATTCCCCCTTGTTAAATTTGATCTAGGGTCTTTATCTCAAAACGTGATATGTGTCATGGTCTTAGGTCTCTTTGGTTCAATTCTCATTCAGATCCATCACTCCAGTCGCAATTTACTCTGAATTAAAGGAAAAACTGTTTTTAGCAGATAAAGCTCTCTCCCCCCTGTTTTATTTGAGCTAGGATCTTCATCTTTCAACTTGATATGTCTTATGATCCTTGGCACCAAATCTGGCCATCAAAATTTTCATCCAAATCCGACCAGCGTTTCTCCCCCTATACGTGATTACACAGACGGACGGACAGACAGACGGACGGATTTTGTAACGTCTTAGGTAGCCATGTTGGCTAATTGGATCCAAAAAAAGGAAAAAGTGGCATATCATCATCCAGGTATCATCATCTATTTGGATAGTGGAAAATATCCATCAAGATAGGTTTTTGAGATCTGTCTGTCTGTCCTCCCGTCTGTGCAATCGAGTATAGCGGGAGAACCGCCAGTCAGATTTGTATTGAAATTGAACTATTTGGATAATTGAGCTTAATTAGGGCGATGGGGCTTTAAGCGTTAAAAAAATTCAAGTTTTTTATTTAATTCACTGTAACTTGCATATGGAGATGAATTCGATGAAAATTGAATAAAGATGCCTAGGAGTATGGTATGCATTGAGTTCTGGGATGGAGACCCACGCTTAATTAAAAGTTGAGTTTTTCATTTAATTCAGTGTAGCTTGCGAGAGATTGATGGATCTCAGTGAAGCTTTTAGTTTAGTTTAGTATAACTTGTGAATGGAGCAACGGATCCAAATGAAAGCAAGACCAAGGATGACAAGGATTAGGGCTCATATCGAGCTCTGATATCACAAGCCATACCTAAAATAGGGCTAGGGGGAGGGGAGTCTCAAGTTTTAAGAAAGTCGAGTTTTCCTTTAGTTTAGTACGGCCTATAAATACTTCCACCCATGGCTTGCCCAAAACCTGGAAATAACCCTTTCCCAAAATTAAATATAAAAAAAACAAGTTTTTTGAAATGAAAGTAAGGAGCGAAATTAAAACTTAAAACGAACAGAAATTACTCCGTATACGAAAGGGGCTTTTCCCTCTCGACGCCCCGCTCTTTACGCTAAAGTTTTTAATTGTTTTAAAAAGTAGATTTACGAGAAAGAATCAAACTTTAGCGCAAGGAGCGGGGTGTCGAGGAGGAAAAGCCCCTTTCATATACGGAGTAATTTCTGTTCGTTTTAAGTTTTAATGTCGCTCCTTACTTTCATTTCAAAAAACTTGTTTTTTTTATTTAATTTCTGAAAGTTTTGAATTAATGCATGTCTGATTTTGGCTCTCCGTACATAAATTATTAAAATGAAATTTGCATATTAATTCTTTTTTGGCTAAATGGCTTTCTCTTAGTTTTAATCAGACGATTTTGAGAAATAAGGGGTGGGGAAGGAGGCCTAGTTGCCCTCCAATTTTTCGGTTACTTAAAAAGGCAACTAGAACTTTTAATTTTTAACGAACGTTTTTATTAGTAAAAAATATACGTAGCTTAAGAATTAACTTACGTAACAAACTTTTATATTCTTATATTTTTGATTATATATATGAGGGGGTTTGTCCCCTCGTTAATACCTCGGTCTTCACACTAAATCTTAAGTTTTGTCTCAATTCTTTAAGAATAACCCCTGAAACAGAAAGGCCGTAGAATAAATAGTTGAAATTACTAAAAATAATTTAGCATAAAGAGCGAAGTATTTATCTCCTCCTAAATACCTCGCTCTTTATGCTAAAGTATTTTTAGAACCCCTCATATGCGTAATAATCTCTGTTCGTTTTAAGTTTTAATGCTTCTCCTTACTTTTAATTGAAAAAACTTTTTCATGTTTATATTTTCATTGTTGTTTTTTTAATAGTAATGCTAGAAAATCCTGCGCCCTTATCATTGAATTTCTCTTCCCCCATGAAATATTCCTCCAAGGAAAGATCCTCCCATATAGCCCCCTCCCCTGAACCCCACACCCAAACCAAAAAAATCCCCCTGAAAACGTTGGTACACTTCCCAATAACCATTACTATATGTAAACATTGGTCAAAGTTTGTAACTTGCAGCCCCTCCCCCAGGGACTGTGGGGGGGGGGGGTAAGTCATCCCCAAAGACATAGTTATTACGGTTTTCGACTATGCAGAACAAAATGGCTATCTCAAAATTTTGATCCGTTGACTTTGGGAAAAAAATTAGCGTAGGAGCCTAGGTGCCCTGCAGTTTTTTTAGTCACTTAAAAAGGGCACTAGAACTTTTCAATTCCATTAGAATGAGCCCTCTTGCAACACTCTAGGACCACTTGGTCGATACGATGACCCCTGGAAAAAAACAACAAATAAACACGCACCCGTGATTTCTTTTCTGGCAAAAAATACGAAATCCCACATTTTTGTAAATTGGACCTTTAAATTTGTTCTACAGGGTTCTCTGATACGCTGAATACGATGGTGTGATTTTCGTTAAGATCCTATGACTTTTAGGGGGTGTTCCCCCTATTTTTCAAAATAAGGCAAATTTTCTCAGGCTCGTAACTTTTGATGACAGAGACTAAATTTGATGAAACTTATATTTTTAAAATCAGCATAAAAATCCGATTCTTTTGATATATCTTTTAGCATCGAAATGCTAAATGCTCCGTTTTTTAGAGTTTCGTTTACTATTGAGCCGGGTCGCTCCTTACTACAGTTCGTTACCACGAACTGTTTGATAAGTCATACTGAAGCCAACCTTCAACCAAATATTTCATTCCCAGAGAAAAATTACTTTGTATGGCACTTGGTATTTACCAAGTGACATACAGTGATCGCAAATTCTGTCGGTCTGTCAGTCCCGGTCTTGCTAGTTTAGGCACTTCCAGACAAGCTAGGACGATTAAATTTGGCAGGCGTATCAGGGCCCAGACCGGATTAAATTTGAAATAGTTGTTTCAGCTACTCGACCATGTGGGGGGGGGGGGAAGGACGGTTAATTTTGAAAAATTAAATCGGATCTTAATAAAATTTAATATTTAGGAGGATATTATGTCTCAGAGCTCTTACACTAAATTCCGACCGGATCAGGTGACATTGGAGGGGGAAACCTAGGATCTTGGAAAATGCTTAGAGTGGAGGGATCGGGATGAAACTTACTGGGAAAAATAAGCACAAGTCCTAGATACGTGATTGACATAAACAGAACGAATTCACTCTCTTTTGGGGAATTGGGGGGAGGGTTAATTCTGAAAAATTAGAAAAAATGAGGCATTTTTAACTTACGAAGGAGCGATCGGATCTAGAATGTCATCGGATGAAACTTCATATTAGAAGGAACTCATAACTCAGATCTCACGTTTTAAATCTCGACCGGATCCAGTGTCATTAGGTGGATTTGGGGGGGGGGGACTGGAAATCTTGGAAAACGCTTAGAGTGGAGTGATCAGGATGAAACTTGGTGGGAAGAATAAGCACAAGCCCTAGATACGTGATTGACATAGCCGAAATGGATTTTCTCTCTTTGGGGGAGTTGGAGGGGGTGTTAATTCGGAAAAACTGAATAAATTGAGGTTTTTTAACTTAAGAGCGTATGAAAGTTCGTGAAGAATTTTGAATTTGATATTAAGAAGGAACTCATGTCTCAGATCTCTTATCTTAAACCCAAACCAGTTCTGGTGACACTGGTTGAGAGTTGGAGGGGGGGGGGAACCGCTAATCTTGGAAAACGTTTAGAGTGGAGATATCGGGATGAAACTTGATGGGTAGAATAAGTAAATATCGTAGATACATGATTGACGAAACTGGACTGGATCCACTCTATTTTGGGTAGTTAGGGGGGTCCAGTGATTTGGGGAATTCGGTATTTCTGGACGTGCTAGGACAGTGAATATTGGTAGGCGTGTCAGGGACCTGCACAAATTGACTTGATAAAGTTGATTTCCCGATTCAACCATCTGGGGGGGGGGCTGAAGGGAGAGGAAAAATTAGAAAAACGAGGTATTTTTAACTTGTGAGTGGGTCATCGGATCTTATGAATTTTGATATTTAAAAGGACCTTGTGTCTCAAAGTTCTTGTTTTAAATGCCGACCAACATTAAGCCTCTGATTTTTCTTTTAAATTAATCTATTGATTCTTATAATTTTACTAGAGCTCATGCCATATGAGAGTATTATATACGTATAATACTCTCCTGTCTGTTAATCCTGTCATGTGATCTGTCTGATCCAATCAAGAGTTTTTTGACTGCACTTAAATATTTTGATAGTCTTTTCCTTTCAAGGCGTTGCGTGGAAAATTGGTTAAGATTATTTTCTTGGACTTCATTGGGTGTGTACCAGCCGAACAAAGGAAACGGTTAAAAACTATAAAACAGAAATTCTGGTTCTTGATTAAGATTTCCAAAAGAGGAATGACAGAGGACATTTTATAGGCAAGGGAAGGGGCTAAGAAGCCTTCAGAATGGCCTTAAAAAATGGTAGCATGGGCTTATATCAGAAATATATATATATATATATATATATATATATATATATATATCTTCTATATATATAAAAATAAGTTGTCTGTGGATGTGTCTGTCTGTCGGGTGACGTCATGAAGTTAGTTGTCGTCATTTTTGTTATGACGGTGACGCCATTAAAGATATTTAAGACATGCGTTCACGTAGAAATCTATTAATTTTTAACTTTAAAATGACTGATGAACTTACAATGGCAACAGCCGAGGAAGATGCTCAAAGAGTCTATGCCAAAAACTTGCTGCTGATAAAGAAAGTAAGAAAAGAAAGCGTGCCGAGGAATCAAAAGAACAGCAAGGAAACAGGCTTGAGGCTGATAGAGAAAGTAAGAAAAGAAAGCGTGCCGAGGAATCAAAAGAACAGCAAGGAAACAGGCTTGAGGCTGATAGAGAAAGAAAGAACAGAAAGCGTGCCGAGGAACTACCAGAGCAACGCAAAACCAGACTTGCTGCTAAAAGAGAAAGTGAAAAAAGAAGGCATGCCGAGGCACTACCAGAGCAACATGAAACCAGACTTGCTGCTAAAAGAGAAAGTGAAAAAAGAAGGCGTGCCGAGGAATCACAAGAACAGCAAGAAATCAGGCTTGCTGCTGATAGAGAAAGTAAGAAAATAAAGCGTGCCGAGGAATCACAGCAACCTGAAAGTTATCACCTGGCATTCAGGTACAGCCCAGTCGATGATTATAGCTTGAGTAGATGTGTTCAAATCGGGACTATGTCTAAAATTTGTCCCTATTGCAAGGCCTTGAAATTCAATGGTGAAACAATGGGAATGTGTTGCGCCTCAGGAAAAGTTAAACTTCCTCTATTGGCTGCACCACCAGAGCCATTGAAGACTTTCCTTGCTGGAACTACGTCAGAATCTAAGCGTTTTTTGTCAAAAATCAGAAAATATAACTCATGTTTCCAAATGACGTCGTTTGGAGCCCAAATCGAAAATCCAGATCAATTTATGTCTACTTTCAAAGTAAAAGGGCAAATTTATCATAGAGCAGGGTCCCTTCTACCATTCTCAGGCGAGAATCATAAATTTTTACAATTGTACTTCATCAGTGATAGAAATTCTGAATTGAATGCACGTTGCGAAATTTCTCCCAAAGTTGAAAGGACAATCGTTTCCCAATTGCAACATCTTTTCCACGAAAATAATAATTTAGTGCGTCTGTTCAAAACAGCCATCGATTTGATGCCTACTGATACGCATAAAATTGTTATTTCCGCTGACAAAACGCCTCCTGGCCAACATGTGCGTAGATACAATGCTCCAACTATCGACGAAGTGGCAATCGTTATGGTCGGTGATCAGTTTTTACCTCGAGATATTATTCTTCATAAGCGAAACGCTCAGTTGTTAAGAATTGCTGAAACTCATCGATGCTACGATGCCCTACAATATCCTATCATTTTTTGGGATGGAGCCGACGGCTATCACTTTAATATTAAATTGGTGAATCCAGCCACTAACAAAGAAATGAATAAGAAATGCAGCGCAATGCATTATTATTCCTATAGACTAATGATTCGGCAGGATGAAGAAAATTATATTTTAAAATGCCGTCAATTGTTTCACCAATACGTCGTTGATATGTATGCTAAAATTGAATCAGAACGTTTGCTATATATCCGCCTGAATCAGACCAAGCTCCGCTCTGAACAATACATGCATTTGCAAAATGCAGTTGTAAATGACGGTAATACCACAAACGTGGGAAGATTAACAATTTTACCTTCGTCAAATGCTGGCAGTCCCCGTCATATGCATGAATATGCTCAAGATGCTATTGCGTATGTTCGTCTCTATGGTCGTCCAGATTTATTTATTACATTTACATGTAATCAATCTTGGGACGAGATACAGCAACTTTTACTTCAAGGACAATCGGCGGTTCATAGACATGACATTACGGCCCGTGTCTTCCGGCAAAAGTTGAAATCACTGATAAACTACATAGTAAAACTTGAAGTGTTTGGGTCAGTGCGATGCTGGATGTACTCAGTGGAATGGCAAAAACGAGGTTTGCCACACGCTTATATACTAATCTGGCTACATAAAAAAATTACTTCGAACGAAATTTATGATGTGATTTCCGCTGAAATACCTGATGAAAATGTCGATAAGGGGTTACATGATATTATTGTAAAAAATACGATACATGGACCTTGCGGTGCACTGAACGAAAATTCACCATGCATGGCCAAAGAAAGGTGCACAAAGCAATATCCGCGACTTTTAGTATCAAAGACAATTACTGGCAATGATGGTTACTCACAATATAGAAGAAGGTCTACTGAAGATGGCGGTAAAACAGCAATAATAAAGAAGCGTAACGGTACCACCATCGAAGTAGATAACCAGTGGGCTGTTCCATATTCCCCGTTATTATCAAAAACATTTAATGCACACATAAACGTTGAATACTGTAACTCCGTAAAGGCAATCAAATACATATGTAAATACGTCAACAAAGGCAGTGACATGGCAGTTTTGGCTTGCAGCCCGAAATCAAAGATATCGACGAAATCGTACAATATCAGGCTGGAAGATACATAAGCAGTAATGAAGCTGTTTGGCGAATTATTTCATTTCCGATACATGAACGTAGTCCAGCTGTTGTTCACTTAGCGGTACATTTACAGAATGGTCAACGTGTTTATTTGTCGGAAACCAACGTGCAACAAAGAGCCCTGAATCCACCGGATACAAAGTTAACCGCTTTCTTTTCGCTTTGCAAAAATGATTCTTTTGCAAAAAAACTGCTGTATACTGAAGTGCCTTCGTATTACACGTAGAATACTAAAAATAAAGTATTTGAACGTCGAAAACAGGGTAAGTCAGTCGACGGCCAACCTACCATCTTCAAAGATACCACGATAGGAAGACTCTACACCGTTCACCCCAATCAACATGAATGCTTCTTTCTACGCCTGCTTTTGGTGAATGTACCCGGTCCGACATCATTTGAGTATTTGAGAACTGTAAACGGTACTATACATGACACTTACCGTAGTACATGCCAAGCTCTGAATTTATTGGAGAATGACCAACACTGGGATAACTGCATCAATGACGCGTCCGAAACATCAACTCCAAGTCAAATTCGTGCATTGTTTGGCATCATTTTAACAACTTGCTCTTCATCAGCTCCTACAGAGTTATGGGAAAAATATAAGTCAAAAATGTCCGAAGATATACTCCATCGAAAACAGTTAGAGACGTCAGATATTACTTTTGATTTTACATCAGAAATTTATAACTACACTTTAGTTATTATAGAAGATTTGTGCGTACGTATGGCAAACAAACCTCTTCAGGATTTGGGAATGCCTTCACCTAACCGTATCGCAGCTGTTTCGACATGTGTAGAATTGGATCGTGAACAAAGTTACAGTACGAGTGATCTATTGTCGTATGTACAAAATAACATTTCCAAGTTAACGTCGGAACAAAAAGACATTTATGATACGATAATGCATTGTGTCGATAACAACGCTGGTGAAATTTTCTTTTTGGATGCGCCAGGAGGTACTGGTAAAACGTGTGTGATAAAACTGATTCTGGCATCAATTCGATTAAAAAATGATATAGCGTTGGCAGTTGCGTCGTCCGGAATAGCCGCAACATTGCTGCCTGGTGGAAGAACTGCTCATTCCTTATCCATTGCTTTTTTTTTACGGCAAGTCGCATGCCATTGCAAAGCTTTGGTGGGTTGATATTTCTTAAAAGTATTATTGGTACGCCTATTTTTAGTTGTAGCACGTGTGGTGGAAACCCTGAAAGATCCACGGAATTTAAAAATTCAGATGGATAATTAACCGCTTCATTTGGTTCCAAAACTGTGTCGACTGACTTGTAAAGGACTGCCTGGTCTCGAATCTTGGTCAAAACAATATTGTTGATTTCGTGGACGTCTATATTTTTGGGTGCGAGAATCGCTCTTTCACTTAGCCATTTATTATTTTTATAATTTTTTAGAATATTCGGAAATACTTTTTCAATCAATTCATTTTTGGACGTCACTAAATGACAGAAATCAGCAGGTAGTTGTATACGTCCTGAAATTGAGTCTACTGGGAGCTTTCCGTTTCCAATTGCCAGCAATTAATCTGAAAATGTTTGACCAGAGTCATCGTTTTGCAATCGGACACGCATATTTGTAGTTAATTTTAATGTTTTTACGTGTGCCCATAAATTAGAATTTTTCAGGCAAGCATTCATTTCGTCTGCAGGAGTTGATCTAGGTATTATAGGTAATGTTTGCCTGAAATCTCCCGCAAGCAATATTAATGTGCTGCCAAAGGGTTTCGACTTCCCTCGCAAATCTTTCAAGCATTGATCCAGAGCCTCGAGCGATTTTTTGTGTGCCATTGTGCACTCATCCCAAATAATAAGTTTGCATTGCTGCGATACTTTACCCATCCCAGATGATTTGGAAATATTGCACGTAGGAGTTTCTGTAGAATGCAAATTCAGAGGCAATTTCAAAGCGGAATGACCATTTCTTCCACCAGGCAGCAATATTGCGGCTATTCCGGACGACGCAGTTGCCAACGCTATATCATTTTTTGATCGAATTGATGCCAGAATCAGTTTTATCACAAACGTTTTACCAGTACCTCCAGGCGCATCCAAAAAGAAAATTTCACCAACGTTGTTATCGACACAATGCATTATCGTATCATAAATGTCTTTTTGTTCCGACGTTAACTTGGAAATGTTATTTTGTACCTACGACAATAGATCACTCGTACTGTAACTTTGTTTACAATCCAATTCTACACATGTCGAAACAGCAGCGATACGGTTAGGTGAAGGCATTCCCAAATCCTGAAGAGGTTTGTTTGCCATACGTACGCACAAATCTTCTATAATAACTAAAGTGTAGTTATAAATTTCTGATATAAAATCAAAAGTCATATCTGACGTCTCTAACTGTTTTCGATGGAGTATATCTTCGGACGTTTTTGTCTTATATTTTTCCCATAACTCTGTAGGAGCTATGGAGAGCAAGTTGTTAAAATGATGCCAAACAATGCACGAATTTGACTTGGGGTTGACGTTTCGCACGCGTCATTGATGCAGTTATCCCAGTGTTGGTCATTCTCCAATAAATTCAGAGCTTGGCATGCACTACGGTAAGTGTCATGTATAGTACCGTTTACAGTTCTCAAATACTCAAAGGATGTCGGACCGGGTACATTCACCAAAAGCAGGCTTAGAAAGAAGTATTCATGTTGATTGGGGTGAACGGTGTAGAGTCTTCCTATCGTGGTATCTTTGAAGATGGTAGGTTGGCCGTCGACTGACTTACCCTGTTTTGGACGTTCAAATACTTTATTTTTAGTATTCCACGTGTAATACAAAGGCACTTCAGTATACAGCAGTTTTTTTTTTGCAAAAGAATCATTTTTGCAAAGCGAAAAGAAAGCGGTTAACTTTGTATCCGGTGGATTCAGGGCTCTTTGTTGCACGTTGGTTTCCGAGAAATAAACACGTTGACCATTCTGTAAATGTACCGCTAAGTGAACAACAGCTGGACTACGTTCATGTATCGGAAATGAAAGAATTCGCCAAACAGCTTCATTACTGCTAATGTATCTTCCAGCCTGATATTGTACGATTTCGTCGATATCTTTGATTTCGGGCTGCAAGCCAAAAACTGCCATGTCACTGCCTTTGTTGACGTATTTACATATGTATTTGATTGCCTTTACGGAGTTGCAGTATTCAACGTTTATGTGTGCATTAAATGTTTTTGATAATAATGGGGAATATGGAACAACCCACTGGTTATCTACTTCGATGGTGGTACCGTTACGCTTCTTTATTATTGCTGTTTTGCCGCCATCTTCAGTAGATCTTCTTCTATATTTTGGGTAACCATCATTGCCAGAAATGGTGTTGGATACTAAAAGTCGAGGATATTGCTTTGTGCACCTTCCTTTGGCCATGCATGGTGAATTTTCGTTCAGTGCACCGCATGGTCCATGTATCATATTTTTTACAATAATATCATTTAACCCCTTATCGACATTTTCATCAGGTATTTCAGCGGAAATCACATCACCAATTTCGTTCGAAGTAATTTTTTTTCTGTAGCCAGATTAGTATATGTGCTTGTGGCAAACCTCGTTTTTGCCATTCCACTGAGTACATCCAGCATTGCACTGACCCAAACACTTCAAATTTTACTATGTAGTTTATCAGTGATTTCAACTTTTGCCGGAAGACACGGGCCGTAATGTCATGTCTATGAACCGCCGATTGTCCTTGAAGTAAAAGCTGCTGTATCTCGTCCCAAGATTGATTACATGTAAATGTAATAAATAAATGTGGACGACCATAGAGACAAACATACGCAATAGCATCTTGAGCATATTCATGCATATGACGGGGACTGCCAGCATATGACGAAGGTAAAATTGTTAATATTCCAACGTTTGTGGTATTACCGTCATTTACAACTGCATCTGGCAAATGAATGTATTGATCAGAGCGGAGCTGGGTCTCATTCAGGCGGATATATAGCAAACGTTCTGATTCAATTTTAGCATACATATCAACGACGTATTGGTGAAACAATTGACGGCATTTTAAAATATAATTTTCTTCATCCTGCCGAATCATTAGTCTATAGGAATAATAATGCATTGCACTGCATTTCTTATTCATTTCTTTGTTAGTGGCTGGATTCATCAATTTAATATTAAAGTGATAGCCATCGGCCCCATCCCAAAAAATGATAGGATGTTGTAGGGCATCGTAGCATCGATGAGTTTCAGCAATTCTTAACAACTGAGCGTTTCGCTTATGAAGAATAATATCTAGAGGTAAAAACTGATCACCGACCATAACGATTGCTACTTTGTCGATATTTGGAGCATTGTATCTACGCACATGTTGGCCAGGGCGCGTTTTGTCAGCGGAAAAAACAATTTTATGCGTATCAGTAGGCATCAAATCGATGGCTGTTTTGAAAAGACGCACTAAACTATTATTTTCGTGGAAAAGATGTTGCAATTGGGAAACGATTGTCCTTTCAACGTTGGGAGAAATTTCGCAACGTGCATTCAATTCAGAATTTCTATCACTGATGAAGTACAATTGTAAAAATTTATGATTATCGCCTGAGAATGGTAGAAGGGACCCTGCTCTATAATAAATTTGCCCTTTTACTTTGACAGTAGACATAAATTGATCTGGATCTTCGATTTGGGCTCCAAACGACGTCATTTGGAAACATGAGTTATGTTTTCTGATTTGTGATAAAAAAAACGCTTAGATTCTGACGTAGTTCCAGTAAGGAAAGTCTTCAATGGCTCTGGTGGTGCAGCCAATAGAGGAAGTTTAACTTTTCCTG